>NW_027250696.1:0-122302 GCF_044704955.1 Pristiophorus japonicus | reverse complement strand
CATCGCCCCACACTCCCTCCCTCTCCCCGTCGCCCACACTCCCGCCCTCTCACCATCGCCCACACTCCCGCCCTCTCACCATCGCCCACACTCCCTCCCTCTCCCACACTCCCGCCCTCTCCCCGTCGCCCACACTCCCGCCCTCTCCCCGTCGCCCACACTCCCGTCCTCTCCCCGTCGCCCACACTCCCTCCCTCTCCCCATCGCCCACACTCCCTCCCTCTCACCATCTCCCACACTCCCTCCCTCTCACCGTCGCCCACACTCCCTCCCTCTCCCCGTCGCCCACACTCCCGTCCTCTCCCCGTTGCCCACACTCTGTCCCTCTCCGCGTCGCCCACCCACCCTCCCTCTACCTGTCGCCCACACTCCCTCCCTCTCCCCTTTACCCACCCTCCCTCCCTCTCCCCGTTGCCCACACTCCCGCCCTCTCTTCGTCGCACACACTCCCTCCCTCTTCCCGTCGCCCACACTCCCGCCCTCTCTTTGTCACCCACACTCCCGCCCTCTCCCCGTCGCCTACACTCCCGTCCTCTCACCATCGCCCACACTCCCTCCCTCTCCCCTTCGCCCACACTCCCGCCCTCTCACCATCGCCCACACTCCCTCCCTCTCCCCGTCGCCAACACTCCCGCCCTCTCACCGTCGCCCACACTCCCTCCCTCTCCCCATCGCCCACACTCCCGCCCTCTCCCTGTCGCCCACACTCCCTCCCTCTCCCCATCGCCCACACTCCCGCCCTCTCCCCATCGCCCACACACCCGTCCCCTCCCCATCGCCCACACTCCCGCCCTCTCACCGTCGCCCACACACCCGACCTCTCACCATCGCCCACACTCCCGTCCTCTCCCCATCGCCCACACTCCCTCACTCTCACCATCGCCCACACTCCCTCCCTCTCCCCGTCGCCCACACTCCCGCCCTCTCCTCGTTGCCCACACTCCCGCCCTCTCGTCGCCCACACTCCCGCCCTCTCGTCACCCACACTCCCTCCCTCTCCGCATCGCCCACACTCCCTCCCTCTCCCCGTCGCCCACACTCCCTCCCTCTCCCCGTCGCCCACACTCCCTCCCTCTCCGCGTCGCCCACACTCCCTCCCTCTCCGCGTCGCCCACACTCCCGCCCTCTCCCCGTCACCCACACTCCCTCCCTCTCCGCGTCGCCCACACTCCCGCCCTCTCCTCGTTGCCCACACTCCCGCCCTCTCGTTGCCCACACTCCCGCCCTCTCGTCACCCACACTCCTCCCCTCTCCGCGTCGCCCACACTCCCTCCCTCTCCCCGTCGCCCACACTCCCTCCCTCTCACCATCGCCCACACTCCCGCCCTCTCCCCATCGCCCACTCTCCCTCCCTCTCCGTGTCGCCCACCCACCCTCCCTCTACCTGTCGCCCACACTCCCTCCCTCTCACCATCGCCCACACTCCCTCCCTCTCTTCGTCGCCCACACTCCCGTCCTCTCCCCGTCGCCCACACTCCCGTCCTCTCCCCGTCGCCCACACTCCCCGTCCTCTCCCCGTCGCCCACACTCCCGTCCTCTCCCCGTCGCCCACACTCCCGTCCTCTCCCTGTCGCCCACACTCCCTCCCTCTCCCCATCGCCCACACTCCCGTCCTCTCCCCTTCGCCCACACTCCCGTCCTCTTCCCGTCGCCCACACTCCCGTCCTCTCCCCGTCGCCCACACTCCCGTCCTCTCCCCGTCGCCCACACTCCCTCCCTCTCCCCATCGCCCACACTCCCGTCCTCTCCCCTTCGCCCACACTCCCGTCCTCTCCCCGTCGCCCACACTCCCGTCCTCTCCCCTTCGCCCACACTCCCGTCCTCTCCCCTTCGCCCACCCTCCCTCCCTCTCCCCGTTGCCCACCCTCCCTCCCTCTCCCCATCGCCCACCCTCCCTCCCTCTCCCCATCGCCCACACTCCCTCCCTCTCCCCGTTGCCCACCCTCCCTCCCTCTCCCCATCGCCCACACTCCCTCCCTCTCCCCGTTGCCCACCCTCCCTCCCTCTCCCCATCGCCCACACTCCCTCCCTCTCCCCGTTGCCCACCCTCCCTCCCTCTCCCCGTCGCCCACCCTCCCTCCCTCTCCCCATCGCCCACACTCCCTCCCTCTCCCCATCGCCCACACTCCCGTCCTCTTCCCATCACCCACACTCCCGTCCTCTCCCCGTCGCCCACACTCCCGCCCTCTCCCCGTCGCCCACACTCCCGTCCTCTCCCCGTCGCCCACACTCCTGCCCTCTCACCATCGCCCACACTCCCGTCCTCTCCCCATCGCCCACACTCCCTCCCTCTCCCCGTCGCCCACACTCCCGTCCTCTCCCCATCGCCCACACTCCTGCCCTCTCACCATCGCCCACACTCCCGTCCTCTCCCCGTCGCCCACACTCCTGCCCTCTCACCATCGCCCACACTCCCGTCCTCTCCCCATCGCCCACACTCCCGTCCTCTCCCCATCGCCCACACTCCCGTCCTCTCACCATCGCCCACACTCCCTCCCTCTCCCCGTCGCCCACACTCCCGTCCTCTCCCCGTCGCCCACGCTCCCTCCCCCTCCGCGTCGCCCACACTCCCTCCCTCTCCGCGTCGCCCACACTCCCGCCCTCTCCGCGTCGCCCACACTCCCGCCCTCTCACCCTCGCCCACACTCCCTCCCTCTCCGCGTCGCCCACACTCCCTCCCTCTCCCCGTCACCCACACTCCCGTCCTCTCCCCGTCGCCCACACTCCCTCCCTCTCCCCGTCGCCCACACTCCCGTCCTCTCCCCGTCGCCCACACTCCCTCCCTCTCCCCGTCACCCACAATCCCGTCCTCTCCCCGTCGCCCACACTCCCTCCCTCTCCCCATCGCCCACACTCCCTCCCTCTCCCCGTCGCCCACACTCCCTCCCTCTCCCCGTCACCCACACTCCCGTCCTCTCCCCGTCGCCCACACTCCCTCCCTCTCCCCGTCGCCCACACTCCCGTCCTCTCCCCGTCGCCCACACTCCCTCCCTCTCCCCGTCGCCCACACTCCCGCCCTCTCCCTGTCGCCCACACTCCCTCCCTCTCCCCATCGTCCACACTCCCTCCCTCTCACCTTCGCCCACACTCCCGCCCTCTCCCCATCGCCCACACACCCGTCCCCTCCCCATCGCCCACACTCCCGCCCTCTCACCGTCGCCCACACACCCGCCCTCTCACCATCGCCCACACTCCCGTCCTCTCCCCATCGCCCACACTCCCTCCCTCTCCGCGTCGCCCACACTCCCGCCCTCTCGTCGCCCACTCTCCCGCCCTCTCGTCACCCACACTCCCTCCCTCTCCGCATCGCCCACACTCCCTCCCTCTCCCCGTCGCCCACACTCCCTCCCTCTCCCCGTCGCCCACACTCCCTCCCTCTCCGCGTCGCCCACACTCCCGCACTCTCCCCGTCGCCCACACTCCCTCCCTCTCCGCGTCGCCCACACTCCCTCCCTCTCCGCGTCGCCCACACTCCCGCCCTCTCCTCGTTGCCCACACTCCCGCCCTCTCCCCGTCACCCACACTCCCTCCCTCTCCGCGTCGCCCACACTCCCGCCCTCTCCTCGTTGCCCACACTCCCGCCCTCTCGTCGCCCACACTCCCGCCCTCTCGTCACCCACACTCCCTTCCTCTCCGCGTCGCCCACACTCCCTCCCTCTCCCCGTCGCCCACACTCCCTCCCTCTCCCCGTCGCCCACACTCCCTCCCTCTCCGCGTCGCCCACACTCCCTCCCTCTCACCATCGCCCACACTCCCGCCCTCTCCCCATCGCCCACTCTCCCTCCCTCTCCGTGTCGCCCACCCACCCTCCCTCTACCTGTCGCCCACACTCCCTCCCTCTCACCGTCGCCCACACTCCCTCCCTCTCTTCGTCGCCCACACTCCCGTCCTCTCCCCGTCGCCCACACTCCCGTCCTCTCCCCGTCGCCCACACTCCCGTCCTCTCCCCGTCGCCCACACTCCCGTCCTCTCCCCGTCGCCCACACTCCCTCCCTCTCCCCGTCGCCCACACTCCCGTCCTCTCCCCGTCGCCCACACTCCCGTCCTCTCCCCGTCGCCCACACTCCCGTCTTCTCCCCGTCGCCCACACTCCCTCCCTCTCCCCATCGCCCACACTCCCGTCCTCTCCCCTTCGCCCACACTCCCGTCCTCTCCCCTTCGCCCACACTCCCTCCCTCTCCCCATCGCCCACACTCCCTCCCTCTCCCCGTTGCCCACCCTCCCTCCCTCTCCCCGTCGCCCACCCTCCCTCCCTCTCCCCATCGCCCACACTCCCTCCCTCTCCCCGTAGCCCACCCTCCCCCCCTCTCCCCATCGCCCACCCTCCCTCCCTCTCCCCATCGCCCACACTCCCTCCGTCTCCCCGTTGCCCACCCTCCCTCCCTCTCCCCATCGCCCACACTCCCTCCCGCTCCCCGTTGCCCACCCTCCCTCCCTCTCCCCATCGCCCACCCTCCCTCCCTCTCCCCATCGCCCACACTCCCTCCCTCTCCCCATCGCCCACACTCCCGTCCTCTCCCCGTCGCCCACACTCCCGTCCTCTTCCCATCGCCCACACTCCCGTCCTCTCCCCGTCGCCCACACTCCCGCCCTCTCCCCGTCGCCCACACTCCCGTCCTCTCCCCGTCGCCCACACTCCTGCCCTCTCACCATCGCCCACACTCCCGTCCTCTCCCCATCGCCCACACTCCCTCCCTCTCCCCATCGCCCACACTCCCTCACTCTCACCATCGCCCACACTCCCGTCCTCTCACCATCGCCCACACTCCCTCCCTCTCCCCGTCGCCCACACTCCCGTCCTCTCCCCGTCGCCCACGCTCCCTCCCTCTCCGCGTCTCCCACACTCCCTCCCACTCCGCGTCGCCCACACTCCCTCCCTCTCCCCGTCGCCCACACTCCCGTCCTCTCCCCGTCGCCCACACTCCCATCCTCTTCCCATCGCCCACACTCCCGCCCTCTCCCCGTCGCCCACACTCCCGTCCTCTTCCCATCGCCCACACTCCCGTCCTCTCCCCGTCGCCCACACTCCCGTCCTCTCCCCGTCGCCCACACTCCCGTCTTCTCCCCTTCGCCCACCCTCCCTCCCTCTCCCCATCCCCCACACTCCCTCCCTCTCACCGTCGCCCACACTCCTGCCCTCTCACCATCGCCCACACTCCCTCCCTCTCCCCGTCGCCCACACTCCCGTCCTCTCCCCGTCGCCCACACTCCCTCCCTCTCCCCGTCGCCCACACTCCCGCCCTCTCACCATCGCCCACACTCCCGCCCTGTCCCCGTCGCCCACACTCCCGTCCTCTCCCCGTCGCCCACACTCCCGTCCTCTCCCCATCGCCCACACTCCCTCCCTCTCCCCATCGCCCACACTCCCTCCCTCTCCCCATCGCCCACACTCCCTCCCTCTCCCCGTCGCCCACACTCCCGCCCTCTCCCCATCGCCCACACTCCCTCCCTCTCCCCGTCGCCCACACTCCCGCCCTCTCCCCGTCGCCCACACGGGGAGGGAGAGAGAAAACAGGGAATTATAGACCGGTCAGCCTGACCTCAGTAGTGGGTAAAATGATGGAATCAATTATTAAGGATGTCATAGCAGTGCATCTGGAAAATGGTGACATGATAGGTCCAAGTCAGCATGGATTTGTGAAAGGGAAATCATGCTTGACAAATCTTCTGGAATTTTTTGAGGATGTTTCCAGTAAAGTGGACAAAGGAGAACCAGTTGATGTGGTATATTTGGACTTTCAGAAGGCTTTCGACAAGGTCCCACACAAGAGATTAATGTGCAAAGTTAAAGCACATGGGATTGGGGGTAGTGTGCTGACGTGGATTGAGAACTGGTTGTCAGACAGGAAGCAAAGAGTAGGAGTAAACGGGTACTTTTCAGAATGGCAGGCAGTGACTAGTGGAGTGCCGCAAGGTTCTGTGCTGGGGCCCCAGCTGTTTACATTGTACATTAATGATTTAGACGAGGGGATTAAATGCAGTATCTCCAAATTTGCGGATGATACTAAGTTGGGTGGCAGTGTGAGCTGCGAGGAGGATGCTATTAGGCTGCAGAGTGACTTGGATAGGTTAGGTGAGTGGGCAAATGCATGGCAGATGAAGTATAATGTGGATAAATGTGAGGTTATCCACTTTGGTGGTAAAAACAGAGAGACAGACTATTATCTGAATGGTGACAGATTAGGAAAAGGGAAGGTGCAACGAGACCTGGGTGTCATGGTACATCAGTCATTGAAGGTTGGCATGCAGGTACAGCAGGCGGTTAAGAAAGCAAATGGCATGTTGGCCTTCATAGCGAGGGGATTTGAATACAGGGGCAGGGAGGTGTTGCTACAGTTGTACAGGGCCTTGGTGAGGCCACACCTGGAGTATTGTGTACAGTTTTGGTCTCCTAACTTGAGGAAGGACATTCTTGCTATTGAGGGAGTGCAGCGAAGGTTCACCAGACTGATTCCCGGGATGGCGGGACTGACCTATCAAGAAAGATTGGATCAATTGGGCTTGTATTCACTGGAGTTCAGAAGAATGAGAGGGGACCTCATAGAAACGTTTAAAATTCTGACGGGTTTAGACAGGTTAGATGCAGAAAGAATGTTCCCAATGTTGGAGAAGTCCAGAACCAGGGGTCACAGTCTGAGGATAAGGGGTAAGCCATTTAGGACCGAGATGAGGAGAAACTTCTTCACCCAGAGAGTGGTGAACCTGTGGAATTCTCTACCACAGAAAGTAGTTGAGGCCAATTCACTAAATATATTCAAAAGGGAGTTAGATGAAGTCCTTACTACTCGGGGGATCAAGGGTTATGGCGAGAAAGCAGGAAGGGGGTACTGAAGTTTCATGTTCAGCCATGAACTCATTGAATGGCGGTGCAGGCTAGAAGGGCTGAATGGCCTGCTCCTGCACCTATTTTCTATGTTTCTATGTTTCTACTCCCGTCCTCTCACCGTCGCCCACACTCCCTCCCTCTCCCCGTCGCCCACACTCCCGCCCTCTCCCCATCGCCCACACTCCCTCCCTCTCCCCGTCGCCGACACTCCCGCCCTCTCCCCGTCGCCCACACTCCCATCCTCTCCCCGTCGCCCACACTCCCTCCCTCTCCCCGTCGCCCACACTCCCTCCCTCTCCCCATCGCCCACCCTCCCTCCCTCTCCCCATCGCCCACCCTCCCTCCCTCTCCCCATCGCCCACACTCCCTCCCTCTCTTCGTCGCCCACACTCCCGCCCTCTTCCCATCGCCCACACTCCCGTCCTCTCCCCGTCGCCCACACTCCCGTCCTCTCCCCGTCGCCCACAATCCCGTCCTCTCCCCGTCGCCCACACTCCCGTCCTCTCCCCGTCGCCCACACTCCCGCCCTCTCCCCATCGCCCACACTCCCGTCCTCTCCCCGTCGCCCACACTCCCGTCCTCTCCCCGTCGCCCACACTCCCGTCCTCTCCCCGTCGCCCACACTCCCGTCCTCTCCCCGTCGCCCACACTCCCGCCCTCTCCCCGTCGCCCACACTCCCGCCCTCTTCCCATCGCCCACACTCCCGTCCTCTCCCCGTCGCCCACACTCCCGCCCTCTTCCCATCGCCCAAACTCCCTCCCTCTCACCGTCGCCCACACTCCTGCCCTCTCCCCGTCGCCCACACTCCCGTCCTCTCCCCGTCGCCCACACTCCCGACCTCTCCCCGTCGCCCACACTCCCTCCCTCTCACCGTCGCCCACACTCCTGCCCTCTCACCATCGCCCACACTCCCTCCCTCTCCCCGTCGCCCACACTCCCTCCCTCTCCCCGTCGCCCACACTCCCTCCCTCTCCGCGTCGCCCACCCTCCCTCCCTCTCCCCATCGCCCACACTCCCGCCCTCTCACCGTCGCCCACACTCCCTCCCTCTCCCCGTCGCCCACACTCCCGCCCTCTCCCCGTCGCCCACACTCCCGTCCTCTCCCCGTCGCCCACACTCCCTCCCTCTCCCCGTCGCCCACACTCCCGCCCTCTCACCATCGCCCACACTCTCTCCCTCTCCCACACTCCCGCCCTCTCCCCGTCGCCCACACTCCCTCCCTCTCCCCATCGCCCACACTCCCGTCCTCTCCCCGTCGCCCACACTCCCGTCCTCTTCCCATCGCCCACACTCCCGTCCTCTCCCCGTCGCCCACACTCCCGCCCTCTCCCCGTCGCCCACACTCCCGTCCTCTCCCCGTCGCCCACACTCCTGCCCTCTCACCATCGCCCACACTCCCGTCCTCTCCCCATCGCCCACACTCCCTCCCTCTCCCCGTCGCCCACACTCCCGTCCTCTCCCCGTCGCCCACACTCCTGCCCTCTCACCATCGCCCACACTCCCGTCCTCTCCCCATCGCCCACACTCCCTCACTCTCACCATCGCCCACACTCCCGTCCTCTCACCATCGCCCACACTCCCTCCCTCTCCCCGTCGCCCACACTCCCGTCCTCTCCCCGTCGCCCACGCTCCCTCCCTCTCCGCGTCTCCCACACTCCCTCCCTCTCCGCGTCGCCCACACTCACTCCCTCTCCCCGTCGCCCACACTCCCGTCCTCTCCCCGTCGCCCACACTCCCATCCTCTTCCCATCGCCCACACTCCCGTCCTCTCCCCGTCGCCCACACTCCCATCCTCTTCCCATCGCCCACACTCCCGCCCTCTCCCCGTCGCCCACACTCCCGTCCTCTCCCCGTCGCCCACACTCCCGTCCTCTCCCCGTCGCCCACACTCCCGTCTTCTCCCCTTCGCCCACCCTCCCTCCCTCTCCCCATCCCCCACACTCCCTCCCTCTCACCGTCGCCCACACTCCTGCCCTCTCACCATCGCCCACACTCCCGTCCTCTCCCCGTCGCCCACACTCCCTCCCTCTCCCCGTCGCCCACACTCCCGCCCTCTCACCATCGCCCACACTCCCGCCCTGTCCCCGTCGCCCACACTCCCTCCCTCTCCCCGTCGCCCACACTCCCTCCCTCTCACCGCCCACACTCCCGCCCTCTCACCGTCGCCCACACTCCCTCCCTCTCACCGCCCACACTCCCGTCCTCTCCCCGTCGCCCACACTCCCGTCCTCTCCCCATCGCCCACACTCCCTCCCTCTCCCCATCGCCCACACTCCCTCCCTCTCCCCATCGCCCACACTCCCTCCCTCTCCCCGTCGCCCACACTCCCGCCTTCTCCCCATCGCCCACACTCCCTCCCTCTCCCCGTCGCCCACACTCCCGCCCTCTCCCCGTCGCCCACACTCCCGTCCTCTCACCGTCGCCCACACTCCCTCCCTCTCCCCGTCGCCCACACTCCCGCCCTCTCCCCATCGCCCACACTCCCTCCCTCTCCCCATCGCCCACACTCCCTCCCTCTCCCCGTCGCCGACACTCCCGCCCTCTCCCCGTCGCCCACACTCCCATCCTCTCCCCGTCGCCCACACTCCCTCCCTCTCCCCGTCGCCCACACTCCCTCCCTCTCCCCATCGCCCACCCTCCCTTCCTCTCCCCATCGCCCACCCTCCCTCCCTCTCCCCATCGCCCACACTCCCTCCCTCTCTTCGTCGCCCACACTCCCGCCCTCTTCCCATCGCCCACACTCCCGTCCTCTCCCCGTCGCCCACACTCCCGTCCTCTCCCCGTCGCCCACAATCCCGTCCTCTCCCCGTCGCCCACACTCCCGTCCTCTCCCCGTCGCCCACACTCCCGCCCTCTCCCCATCGCCCACACTCCCGTCCTCTCCCCGTCGCCCACACTCCCGCCCTCTTCCCATCGCCCACACTCCCGTCCTCTCCCCGTCGCCCACACTCCCGCCCTCTTCCCATCGCCCAAACTCCCTCCCTCTCACCGTCGCCCACACTCCTGCCCTCTCCCCGTCGCCCACACTCCCGTCCTCTCCCCGTCGCCCACACTCCCTCCCTCTCACCGTCGCCCACACTCCTGCCCTCTCACCATCGCCCACACTCCCTCCCTCTCCCCGTCGCCCACACTCCCTCCCTCTCCGCGTCGCCCACCCTCCCTCCCTCTCCCCATCGCCCACACTCCCGCCCTCTCACCGTCGCCCACACTCCCTCCCTCTCCCCGTCGCCCACACTCCCGCCCTCTCCCCGTCGCCCACACTCCCGTCCTCTCCCCGTCGCCCACACTCCCTCCCTCTCCCCGTCGCCCACACTCCCGCCCTCTCACCATCGCCCACACTCCCGCCCTCTCACCATCGCCCACACTCTCTCCCTCTCCCACACTCCCGCCCTCTCCCCGTCGCCCACACTCCCTCCCTCTCCCCCATCGCCCACACTCCCGCCCTCTCACCATCGCCCACACTCTCTCCCTCTCCCACACTCCGCCCTCTCCCCGTCGCCCACACTCCCTCCCTCTCCCCATCGCCCACACTCCCTCCCTCTCACCGTCGCCCACACTCCCGCCCTCTCACCATCGCCCACTCTCCCTCCCTCTCCGTGTCGCCCACCCACCCTCCCTCCCTCTCCCCATCGCCCACACTCCCTCCCTCTCTTCGTCGCCCACACTCCCGTCCTCTTCCCATCGCCCACACTCCCGTCCTCTCCCCGTCGCCCACACTCCCGCCCTCTTCCCATCGCCCACACTCCCGTCCTCTCCCCGTCGCCCACACTCCCGCCCTCTTCCCATCGCCCACACTCCCTCCCTCTCACCGTCGCCCACACTCCTGCCCTCTCCCCGTCGCCCACACTCCGTCCTCTCCCGTCGCCACACTCTGCCCTCTTCCCCGTCGCCCACACTCCCTCCCTCTCACCGTCGCCCACACTCCTGCCTCTCACCATCGCCCACACTCCCTCCCTCTCCCCGTCGCCCACACTCCCTCCTCTCCCGTAGCCCACACTCCCGCCCTCCTCCCCGCCCACACTCCCGCCCTCTCCCCTCGCCCACACTCCCTCCCTCTCACCATCGCCCACACTCCCTCCCTCTCCCCGTCGCCCACACCCCCCTCTCCCCCCACACTCCCGCCCTCTCCCCGTCGCCCACACTCCCTCCTCTCCCCGTCGCCCACACTCCCTCCCTCTCCCCGTCGCCCACACTCCAGCCCTCTCACCATCGCCCACACTCCCTCCCTCTCCCACACTCCCGCCTCTCCCCGTCGCCCACACTCCCTCCCTCTCCCCATCGCCCACACTCCCAGCCTCTCACCATCGCCCACACTCCCCTCCCTCTCCCCCCACTCCCCCCTCTTCCTCGCCCACACTCCCTCCCTCTCACCGTCGCCCACACTCCCTCCCTCTCACCATCGCCCACACTCCCTCCCCCTCGCCCACCGCCCTCTCACCATCGCCCACACTCCTCTCCCCATCGCCCACACTCCCTCCCTCTCACCGTCGCCCACACTCCCGCCCTCTTCCCATCGCCCACACTCCCGTCCTCTCCCCGTCGCCCACACTCCCGCCCTCTTCCCATCGCCCACACTCCCTCCCTCTCACCGTCGCCCACACTCCCTCCCTCTCACCGTCGCCCACACTCCCGTCCTCTCCCCGTCGCCCACACTCCCGTCCTCTCCCCGTCGCCCACACTCCCATCCTCTTCCCATCGCCCACACTCCCGTCCTCTCCCCGTCGCCCACACTCCCATCCTCTTCCCATCGCCCACACTCCCGCCCTCTCCCCGTCGCCCACACTCCCGTCCTCTCCCCGTCGCCCACACTCCCGTCCTCTCCCCGTCGCCCACACTCCCGTCTTCTCCCCTTCGCCCACCCTCCCTCCCTCTCCCCATCCCCCACACTCCCTCCCTCTCACCGTCGCCCACACTCCTGCCCTCTCACCATCGCCCACACTCCCGTCCTCTCCCCGTCGCCCACACTCCCTCCCTCTCCCCGTCGCCCACACTCCCGCCCTCTCACCATCGCCCACACTCCCGCCCTGTCCCCGTCGCCCACACTCCCTCCCTCTCACCGCCCACACTCCCGCCCTCTCACCGTCGCCCACACTCCCTCCCTCTCACCGTCGCCCACACTCCCGTCCTCTCCCCGTCGCCCACACTCCCGTCCTCTCCCCATCGCCCACACTCCCTCCCTCTCCCCATCGCCCACACTCCCTCCCTCTCCCCATCGCCCACACTCCCTCCCTCTCCCCGTCGCCCACACTCCCGCCTTCTCCCCATCGCCCACACTCCCTCCCTCTCCCCGTCGCCCACACTCCCGCCCTCTCCCCGTCGCCCACACTCCCGTCCTCTCACCGTCGCCCACACTCCCTCCCTCTCCCCGTCGCCCACACTCCCGCCCTCTCCCCATCGCCCACACTCCCTCCCTCTCCCCATCGCCCACACTCCCTCCCTCTCCCCGTCGCCGACACTCCCGCCCTCTCCCCGTCGCCCACACTCCCATCCTCTCCCCGTCGCCCACACTCCCTCCCTCTCCCCGTCGCCCACACTCCCTCCCTCTCCCCATCGCCCACCCTCCCTTCCTCTCCCCATCGCCCACCCTCCCTCCCTCTCCCCATCGCCCACACTCCCTCCCTCTCTTCGTCGCCCACACTCCCGCCCTCTTCCCATCGCCCACACTCCCGTCCTCTCCCCGTCGCCCACACTCCCGTCCTCTCCCCGTCGCCCACAATCCCGTCCTCTCCCCGTCGCCCACACTCCCGTCCTCTCCCCGTCGCCCACACTCCCGCCCTCTCCCCATCGCCCACACTCCCGTCCTCTCCCCGTCGCCCACACTCCCGCCCTCTTCCCATCGCCCAAACTCCCTCCCTCTCACCGTCGCCCACACTCCTGCCCTCTCCCCGTCGCCCACACTCCCGTCCTCTCCCCGTCGCCCACACTCCCGACCTCTCCCCGTCGCCCACACTCCCTCCCTCTCACCGTCGCCCACACTCCTGCCCTCTCACCATCGCCCACACTCCCTCCCTCTCCCCGTCGCCCACACTCCCTCCCTCTCCGCGTCGCCCACCCTCCCTCCCTCTCCCCATCGCCCACACTCCCGCCCTCTCACCGTCGCCCACACTCCCTCCCTCTCCCCGTCGCCCACACTCCCGCCCTCTCCCCGTCGCCCACACTCCCGTCCTCTCCCCGTCGCCCACACTCCCTCCCTCTCCCCGTCGCCCACACTCCCGCCCTCTCACCATCGCCCACACTCCCGCCCTCTCACCATCGCCCACACTCTCTCCCTCTCCCACACTCCCGCCCTCTCCCCGTCGCCCACACTCCCTCCCTCTCCCCATCGCCCACACTCCCGCCCTCTCACCATCGCCCACACTCTCTCCCTCTCCCACACTCCCGCCCTCTCCCCGTCGCCCACACTCCCTCCCTCTCCCCATCGCCCACACTCCCTCCCTCTCACCGTCGCCCACACTCCCGCCCTCTCACCATCGCCCACTCTCCCTCCCTCTCCGTGTCGCCCACCCACCCTCCCTCCCTCTCCCCATCGCCCACACTCCCTCCCTCTCTTCGTCGCCCACACTCCCGTCCTCTTCCCATCGCCCACACTCCCGTCCTCTCCCCGTCGCCCACACTCCCGCCCTCTTCCCATCGCCCACACTCCCGTCCTCTCCCCGTCGCCCACACTCCCGCCCTCTTCCCATCGCCCACACTCCCTCCCTCTCACCGTCGCCCACACTCCTGCCCTCTCCCCGTCGCCCACACTCCCGTCCTCTCCCCGTCGCCCACACTCCTGCCCTCTCCCCGTCGCCCACACTCCCTCCCTCTCACCGTCGCCCACACTCCTGCCCTCTCACCATCGCCCACACTCCCTCCCTCTCCCCGTCGCCCACACTCCCTCCCTCTCCCCGTCGCCCACACTCCCGCCCTCTCCCCGTCGCCCACACTCCCATCCTCTCCCCGTCGCCCACACTCCCTCCCTCTCCCCGTCGCCCACACTCCCGCCCTCTCCCCGTCGCCCACACTCCCTCCCTCTCACCATCGCCCACACTCCCTCCCTCTCCCCGTCGCCCACACTCCCTCCCTCTCCCCGTCGCCCACACTCCCGCCCTCTCCCCGTCGCCCACACTCCCGTCCTCTCCCCGTCGCCCACACTCCCTCCCTCTCCCCGTCGCCCACACTCCCGCCCTCTCACCATCGCCCACACTCCCTCCCTCTCCCACACTCCCGCCCTCTCCCCGTCGCCCACACTCCCTCCCTCTCCCCATCGCCCACACTCCCTCCCTCTCACCGTCGCCCACACTCCCGCCCTCTCACCATCGCCCACTCTCCCTCCCTCTCCGTGTCGCCCACCCACCCTCCCTCCCTCTCCCCATCGCCCACACTCCCTCCCTCTCTTCGTCGCCCACACTCCCGTCCTCTTCCCATCGCCCACACTCCCGTCCTCTCCCCGTCGCCCACACTCCCGCCCTCTTCCCATCGCCCACACTCCCGTCCTCTCCCCGTCGCCCACACTCCCGCCCTCTTCCCATCGCCCACACTCCCTCCCTCTCACCGTCGCCCACACTCCTGCCCTCTCCCCGTCGCCCACACTCCCGTCCTCTCCCCGTCGCCCACACTCCTGCCCTCTCCCCGTCGCCCACACTCCCTCCCTCTCACCGTCGCCCACACTCCTGCCCTCTCACCATCGCCCACACTCCCTCCCTCTCCCCGTCGCCCACACTCCCTCCCTCTCCCCGTCGCCCACACTCCCGCCCTCTCCCCGTCGCCCACACTCCCATCCTCTCCCCGTCGCCCACACTCCCTCCCTCTCCCCGTCGCCCACACTCCCGCCCTCTCCCCGTCGCCCACACTCCCTCCCTCTCACCATCGCCCACACTCCCTCCCTCTCCCCGTCGCCCACACTCCCTCCCTCTCCCCGTCGCCCACACTCCCGCCCTCTCCCCGTCGCCCACACTCCCGTCCTCTCCCCGTCGCCCACACTCCCTCCCTCTCCCCGTCGCCCACACTCCCGCCCTCTCACCATCGCCCACACTCCCTCCCTCTCCCACACTCCCGCCCTCTCCCCGTCGCCCACACTCCCTCCCTCTCCCCATCGCCCACACTCCCATCCTCTCACCATCGCCCACACTCCCTCCCTCTCACCGTCGCCCACACTCCCGCCCTCTTCCCATCGCCCACACTCCCTCCCTCTCACCGTCGCCCACACTCCCGCCCTCTCACCATCGCCCACACTCCCGCCCTCTCCCCATCGCCCACACTCCCTCCCTCTCACCGTCGCCCACACTCCCGCCCTCTTCCCATCGCCCACACTCCCGTCCTCTCCCCGTCGCCCACACTCCCGCCCTCTTCCCATCGCCCACACTCCCTCCCTCTCACCGTCGCCCACACTCCCTCCCTCTCACCGTCGCCCACACTCCCGTCCTCTCCCCGTCGCCCACACTCCCGTCCTCTCCCCGTCGCCCACACTCCCATCCTCTTCCCATCGCCCACACTCCCGTCCTCTCCCCGTCGCCCACACTCCCATCCTCTTCCCATCGCCCACACTCCCGCCCTCTCCCCGTCGCCCACACTCCCGTCCTCTCCCCGTCGCCCACACTCCCGTCCTCTCCCCGTCGCCCACACTCCCGTCTTCTCCCCTTCGCCCACCCTCCCTCCCTCTCCCCATCCCCCACACTCCCTCCCTCTCACCGTCGCCCACACTCCTGCCCTCTCACCATCGCCCACACTCCCGTCCTCTCCCCGTCGCCCACACTCCCTCCCTCTCCCCGTCGCCCACACTCCCGCCCTCTCACCATCGCCCACACTCCCGCCCTGTCCCCGTCGCCCACACTCCCTCCCTCTCACCGCCCACACTCCCGCCCTCTCACCGTCGCCCACACTCCCTCCCTCTCACCGTCGCCCACACTCCCGTCCTCTCCCCGTCGCCCACACTCCCGTCCTCTCCCCATCGCCCACACTCCCTCCCTCTCCCCATCGCCCACACTCCCTCCCTCTCCCCATCGCCCACACTCCCTCCCTCTCCCCGTCGCCCACACTCCCGCCTTCTCCCCATCGCCCACACTCCCTCCCTCTCCCCGTCGCCCACACTCCCGCCCTCTCCCCGTCGCCCACACTCCCGTCCTCTCACCGTCGCCCACACTCCCTCCCTCTCCCCGTCGCCCACACTCCCGCCCTCTCCCCATCGCCCACACTCCCTCCCTCTCCCCATCGCCCACACTCCCTCCCTCTCCCCGTCGCCGACACTCCCGCCCTCTCCCCGTCGCCCACACTCCCATCCTCTCCCCGTCGCCCACACTCCCTCCCTCTCCCCGTCGCCCACACTCCCTCCCTCTCCCCATCGCCCACCCTCCCTTCCTCTCCCCATCGCCCACCCTCCCTCCCTCTCCCCATCGCCCACACTCCCTCCCTCTCTTCGTCGCCCACACTCCCGCCCTCTTCCCATCGCCCACACTCCCGTCCTCTCCCCGTCGCCCACACTCCCGTCCTCTCCCCGTCGCCCACAATCCCGTCCTCTCCCCGTCGCCCACACTCCCGTCCTCTCCCCGTCGCCCACACTCCCGCCCTCTCCCCATCGCCCACACTCCCGTCCTCTCCCCGTCGCCCACACTCCCGCCCTCTTCCCATCGCCCAAACTCCCTCCCTCTCACCGTCGCCCACACTCCTGCCCTCTCCCCGTCGCCCACACTCCCGTCCTCTCCCCGTCGCCCACACTCCCGACCTCTCCCCGTCGCCCACACTCCCTCCCTCTCACCGTCGCCCACACTCCTGCCCTCTCACCATCGCCCACACTCCCTCCCTCTCCCCGTCGCCCACACTCCCTCCCTCTCCGCGTCGCCCACCCTCCCTCCCTCTCCCCATCGCCCACACTCCCGCCCTCTCACCGTCGCCCACACTCCCTCCCTCTCCCCGTCGCCCACACTCCCGCCCTCTCCCCGTCGCCCACACTCCCGTCCTCTCCCCGTCGCCCACACTCCCTCCCTCTCCCCGTCGCCCACACTCCCGCCCTCTCACCATCGCCCACACTCCCGCCCTCTCACCATCGCCCACACTCTCTCCCTCTCCCACACTCCCGCCCTCTCCCCGTCGCCCACACTCCCTCCCTCTCCCCATCGCCCACACTCCCGCCCTCTCACCATCGCCCACACTCTCTCCCTCTCCCACACTCCCGCCCTCTCCCCGTCGCCCACACTCCCTCCCTCTCCCCATCGCCCACACTCCCTCCCTCTCACCGTCGCCCACACTCCCGCCCTCTCACCATCGCCCACTCTCCCTCCCTCTCCGTGTCGCCCACCCACCCTCCCTCCCTCTCCCCATCGCCCACACTCCCTCCCTCTCTTCGTCGCCCACACTCCCGTCCTCTTCCCATCGCCCACACTCCCGTCCTCTCCCCGTCGCCCACACTCCCGCCCTCTTCCCATCGCCCACACTCCCGTCCTCTCCCCGTCGCCCACACTCCCGCCCTCTTCCCATCGCCCACACTCCCTCCCTCTCACCGTCGCCCACACTCCTGCCCTCTCCCCGTCGCCCACACTCCCGTCCTCTCCCCGTCGCCCACACTCCTGCCCTCTCCCCGTCGCCCACACTCCCTCCCTCTCACCGTCGCCCACACTCCTGCCCTCTCACCATCGCCCACACTCCCTCCCTCTCCCCGTCGCCCACACTCCCTCCCTCTCCCCGTCGCCCACACTCCCGCCCTCTCCCCGTCGCCCACACTCCCATCCTCTCCCCGTCGCCCACACTCCCTCCCTCTCCCCGTCGCCCACACTCCCGTCCTCTCCCCGTCGCCCACACTCCCTCCCTCTCACCGTCGCCCACACTCCTGCCCTCTCCCCGTCGCCCACACTCCCGTCCTCTCCCCGTCGCCCACACTCCCTCCCTCTCCCCGTCGCCCACACTCCCGCCCTCTCCCCGTCGCCCACACTCCCATCCTCTCCCCGTCGCCCACACTCCCTCCCTCTCACCGTCGCCCACACTCCTGCCCTCTCACCATCGCCCACACTCCCTCCCTCTCCCCGTCGCCCACACTCCCGCCCTCTCCCCGTCGCCCACACTCCCGTCCTCTCCCCGTCGCCCACACTCCCTCCCTCTCCCCGTCGCCCACACTCCCGCCCTCTCACCATCGCCCACACTCCCTCCCTCTCCCACACTCCCGCCCTCTCCCCGTCGCCCACACTCCCTCCCTCTCCCCATCGCCCACACTCCCATCCTCTCACCATCGCCCACACTCCCTCCCTCTCACCGTCGCCCACACTCCCGCCCTCTTCCCATCGCCCACACTCCCTCCCTCTCACCGTCGCCCACACTCCCGCCCTCTCACCATCGCCCACACTCCCGCCCTCTCCCCATCGCCCACACTCCCTCCCTCTCACCGTCGCCCACACTCCCGCCCTCTTCCCATCGCCCACACTCCCGTCCTCTCCCCGTCGCCCACACTCCCGCCCTCTTCCCATCGCCCACACTCCCTCCCTCTCACCGTCGCCCACACTCCCTCCCTCTCACCGTCGCCCACACTCCCGTCCTCTCCCCGTCGCCCACACTCCCGTCCTCTTCCCATCGCCCACACTCCCTCCCTCTCCCCATCGCCCACACTCCCTCCCTCTCCCCATCGCTCACACTCCCTCCCTCTCCCCGTCGCCCACACTCCCGCCCTCTCCCCATCGCCCACACTCCCTCCCTCTCCCCGTCGCCCACACTCCCGCCCTCTCCCCGTCGCCCACACTCCCGTCCTCTCACCATCGCCCACACTCCCTCCCTCTCCCACACTCCCGCCCTCTCCCCATCGCCCACACTCCCTCCCTCTCCCCGTCGCCCACACTCCCGCCCTCTCCCCATCGCCCACACTCCCTCCCTCTCCCCGTCGCCCACACTCCCGCCCTCTCCCCATCGCCCACACTCCCGTCCTCTCCCCTTCGCCCACCCTCCCTCCCTCTCCCCATCGCCCACCCTCCCTCCCTCTCCCCATCGCCCACACTCCCTCCCTCTCTTCGTCGCCCACACTCCCGCCCTCTTCCCATCGCCCACACTCCCGTCCTCTCCCCGTCGCCCACACTCCCGTCCTCTCCCCGTCGCCCACAATCCCGTCCTCTCCCCGTCGCCCACACTCCCGTCCTCTCCCCGTCGCCCACACTCCCGCCCTCTCCCCATCGCCCACACTCCCGTCCTCTCCCCGTCGCCCACACTCCCGCCCTCTTCCCATCGCCCACACTCCCTCCCTCTCACCGTCGCCCACACTCCCGTCCTCTCCCCGTCGCCCACACTCCCGCCCTCTTCCCATCGCCCACACTCCCGTCCTCTCCCCGTCGCCCACACTCCCGCCCTCTTCCCATCGCCCACACTCCCTCCCTCTCACCGTCGCCCACACTCCCGTCCTCTCCCCGTCGCCCACACTCCCGCCCTCTCCCCGTCGCCCACACTCCCGCCCTCTCACCATCGCCCACACTCCCGCCCTGTCCCCGTCGCCCACACTCCCGCCCTCTCACCATCGCCCACACTCCCGCCCTCTCACCATCGCCCACACTCCCTTCCTCTCCCACACTCCCGCCCTCTCCCCGTCGCCCACACTCCCTCCCTCTCCCCATCGCCCACACTCCCATCCTCTCACCATCGCCCACACTCCCTCCCTCTCACCGTCGCCCACACTCCCGCCCTCTCACCATCGCCCACACTCCCGCCCTCTCCCCATCGCCCACTCTCCCTCCCTCTCCGTGTCGCCCACCCACCCTCCCCTCCCTCTCCCCATCGCCCACACTCCCTCCCTCTCTTCGTCGCCCACACTCCCGTCCTCTTCCCATCGCCCACACTCCCGTCCTCTCCCCGTCGCCCACACTCCCGCCCTCTTCCCATCGCCCACACTCCCGTCCTCTCCCCGTCGCCCACACTCCCGCCCTCTTCCCATCGCCCACACTCCCTCCCTCTCACCGTCGCCCACACTCCTGCCCTCTCCCCGTCGCCCACACTCCCTCCCTCTCACCGTTGCCCACACTCCTGCCCTCTCACCATCGCCCACACTCCCTCCCTCTCCCCGTCGCCCACACTCCCTCCCTCTCCCCGTCGCCCACACTCCCGCCCTCTCCCCGACGCCCACACTCCCGTCCTCTCCCCGTCGCCCACACTCCCTCCCTCTCACCGTTGCCCACACTCCTGCCCTCTCACCATCGCCCACACTCCCTCCCTCTCCCCGTCGCCCACACTCCCTCCCTCTCCCCGTCGCCCACACTCCCGCCCTCTCCCCGACGCCCACACTCCCGTCCTCTCACCATCGCCCACACTCCCTCCCTCTCCCCGTCGCCCACACTCCCTCCCTCTCCCCGTCGCCCACACTTCCGCCCTCTCACCATCGCCCACACTCCCTCCCTCTCCCACACTCCCGCCCTCTCCCCGTCGCCCACACTCCCTCCCTCTCCCCATCGCCCACACTCCCATCCTCTCACCGTCGCCCACACTCCCTCCCTCTCACCGTCGCCCACACTCCCGCCCTCTCACCATCGCCCACACTCCCGCCCTCTCCCCATCGCCCACTCTCCCTCCCTCTCCGTGTCGCCCACCCACCCTCCCTCCCTCTCCCCATCGCCCACACTCCCTCCCTCTCTTCGTCGCCCACACTCCCGTCCTCTTCCCATCGCCCACACTCCCGTCCTCTCCCCGTCGCCCACACTCCCGCCCTCTTCCCATCGCCCACACTCCCGTCCTCTCCCCGTCGCCCACACTCCCGCCCTCTTCCCATCGCCCACACTCCCTCCCTCTCACCGTCGCCCACACTCCTGCCCTCTCCCCGTCGCCCACACTCCCGTCCTCTCCCCGTCGCCCACACTCCCTCCCTCTCCCCGTCGCCCACACTCCCTCCCTCTCACCGTCGCCCACACTCCTGCCCTCTCACCATCGCCCACACTCCCTCCCTCTCCCCGTCGCCCACACTCCCTCCCTCTCCCCGTCGCCCACACTCCCGCCCTCTCCCCGTCGCCCACACTCCCGTCCTCTCCCCGTCGCCCACACTCCCTCCCTCTCCCCGTCGCCCACACTCCCGCCCTCTCACCATCGCCCACACTCCCTCCCTCTCCCCGTCGCCCACACTCCCGCCCTCTCCCGTCGCCCACACTCCCGTCCTCTCCCCGTCGCCCACACTCCCTCCCTCTCCCCGTCGCCCACACTCCCGCCCTCTCACCATCGCCCACACTCCCGCCCTGTCCCCGTCGCCCACACTCCCGCCCTCTCACCATCGCCCACACTCCCGCCCTCTCACCATCGCCCACACTCCCTCCCTCTCCCACACTCCCGCCCTCTCCCCGTCGCCCACACTCCCTCCCTCTCCCCATCGCCCACACTCCCATCCTCTCACCATCGCCCACACTCCCTCCCTCTCCCCATCGCCCACACTCCCTCCCTCTCCCCATCGCCCACACTCCCATCCTCTCACCATCGCCCACACTCCCATCCTCTCACCATCGCCCACACTCCCGCCCTCTCACCATCGCCCACACTCCCGCCCTCTCCCCATCGCCCACTCTCCCTCCCTCTCCGTGTCGCCCACCCACCCTCCCTCCCTCTCCCCATCGCCCACAATCCCTCCCTTTCTTCGTCGCCCACACTCCCGTCCTCTTCCCATCGCCCACACTCCCGTCCTCTCCCCGTCGCCCACACTCCCGTCCTCTTCCCATCGCCCACACTCCCGTCCTCTCCCCGTCGCCCACACTCCCTCCCTCTCCCCGTCGCCCACACTCCCGTCCTCTCCCCGTCGCCCACACTCCCGTCCTCTTCCCATCGCCCACACTCCCGTCCTCTCCCTGTCGCCCACACTCCCTCCCTCTCACCATCGCCCACACTCCCTCCCTCTCCCCGTTGCCCACACTCCCTCCCTCTCTTCGTCGTCCACACTCCCGTCCTCTTCCCATCGCCCACACTCCCGTCCTCTCCCCGTCGCCCACACTCCCTCCCTCTCCCCGTCGCCCACACTCCCGTCCTCTCCCCGTCGCCCACACTCCCGTCCTCTCCCCGTCGCCCACACTCCCGTCCTCTCCCCGTCGCCCACACTCCCGTCTTCTCCCCATCGCCCACACTCCCGCCCTCTCCCCATCGCCCACACTGCCGACCTCTCACTGTCGCCCACACTCCCGTCCTCTCCCCGTCGCCCACACTCCCGTCCTCTCCCCGTCGCCCACACTCCCGTCTTCTCCCCATCGCCCACACTCCCGTCCTCTCCCCGTCGCCCACACTCCCTCCCTTTCCCCGTCGCCCACACTCCCGCCCTCTCCCCATCGCCCACACTGCCGACCTCTTACTGTCGCCCGCACTCCCGTCCTCTCCCCTTCGCCCACCCTCCCTCCCTCTCCCCATCGCCCACCCTCCCTCCCTCTCCCCATCGCCCACCCTCCCTCCCTCTCCCCATCACCCACACTCCCTCCCTCTCTTCGTCGCCCACACTCCCGCCCTCTTCCCATCGCCCACACTCCCGTCCTCTCCCCGTCGCCCACACTCCCGTCCTCTCCCCGTCGCCCACAATCCCGTCCTCTCCCCGTCGCCCACACTCCCGTCCTCTCCCCGTCGCCCACACTCCCGCCCTCTCCCCATCGCCCACACTCCCGTCCTCTCCCCGTCGCCCACACTCCCGCCCTCTTCCCATCGCCCACACTCCCGTCCTCTCCCCGTCGCCCACACTCCCGCCCTCTTCCCATCGCCCACACTCCCTCCCTCTCACCGTCGCCCACACTCCTGCCCTCTCCCCGTCGCCCACACTCCCATCCTCTCCCCGTCGCCCACACTCCCGCCCTCTCCCCGTCGCCCACACTCCCTCCCTCTCACCGTCGCCCACACTCCTGCCCTCTCACCATCGCCCACACTCCCTCCCTCTCCCCGTCGCCCACACTCCCTCCCTCTCCCCGTCGCCCACACTCCCTCCCTCTCCGCGTCGCCCACCCTCCCTCCCTCTCCCCTTCGCCCACACTCCCGCCCTCTCACCGTCGCCCACACTCCCTCCCTCTCCCCGTCGCCCACACTCCCGCCCTCTCCCCGTCGCCCACACTCCCGTCCTCTCCCCGTCGCCCACACTCCCTCCCTCTCCCCGTCGCCCACACTCCCGCCCTCTCACCTTCGCCCACACTCCCTCCCTCTCCCCGTCGCCCACACTCCCGCCCTCTCCCCGTCGCCCACACTCCCGTCCTCTCCCCGTCGCCCACACTCCCTCCCTCTCCCCGTCGCCCACACTCCCTCCCTCTCACCGTCGCCCACACTCCCTCCCTCTCCCCGTCGCCCACACTCCCTCCCTCTCCCCGTCGCCCACACTCCCGCCCTCTCACCGTCGCCCACACTCCCTCCCTCTCCCCGTCGCCCACACTCCCGCCCTCTCACCGTCGCCCACACTCCCGCCCTGTCCCCGTCGCCCACACTCCCGCCCTCTCCCCGTCGCCCACACTCCCTCCCTCTCCCCGTCGCCCACACTCCCGCCCTCTCCCCGTCGCCCACACTCCCGTCCTCTCCCCGTCGCCCACACTCCCTCCCTCTCCCCGTCGCCCACACTCCCGCCCTCTCCCCATCGCCCACACTCCCGCCCTCTCACCATCGCCCACACTCCCTCCCTCTCCCCATCGCCCACTCTCCCTCCCTCTCCGTGTCGCCCACACTCCCGTCCTCTCACCGTCACCCACACTCCCGTCCTCTCCCCGTCGCCCACACTCCCTCCCTCTCCCCATCGCCCACTCTCCCTCCCTCTCCGTGTCGCCCACCCACCCTCCCTCCCTCTCCCCATCGCCCACACTCCCTCCCTCTCTTCGTCGCCCACACTCCCGTCCTCTTCCCATCGCCCACACTCCCGTCCTCTCCCCGTCGCCCACACTCCCGCCCTCTTCCCATCGCCCACACTCCCGTCCTCTCCCCGTCGCCCACACTCCCGCCCTCTTCCCATCGCCCACACTCCCTCCCTCTCACCGTCGCCCACACTCCTGCCCTCTCCCCGTCGCCCACACTCCCTCCCTCTCACCGTCGCCCACACTCCCTCCCTCTCCCCGTCGCCCACACTCCCTCCCTCTCCCCGTCGCCCACACTCCCTCCCTCTCCCCGTCGCCCACCCACCCTCCCTCCCTCTCACCGTCGCCCACCCTCCCTCCCTCTCACCGTCGCCCACACTCCCGCCCTCTCACCATCGCCCACACTCCCTCCCTCTCCCCGTCGCCCACACTCCCGCCCTCTCCCCGTCGCCCACACTCCCGTCCTCTCCCCGTCGCCCACACTCCCGCCCTCTCCCCATCGCCCACACTCCCGTCCTCTCACCGTTGCCCACACTCCCTCCCTCTCCCCGTCGCCCACACTCCCGCCCTCTCACCATCGCCCACACTCCCTCCCTCTCCCCGTCGCCCACACTCCCGCCCTCTCCCCGTCGCCCACACTCCCGTCCTCTCCCCGTCGCCCACACTCCCTCCCTCTCCCCGTCGCCCACACTCCCGCCCTCTCACCGTCGCCCACACTCCCGCCCTGTCCCCGTCGCCCACACTCCCGCCCTCTCACCATCGCCCACACTCCCTCCCTCTCCCACACTCCCGCCCTCTCCCCGTCGCCCACACTCCCTCCCTCTCCCCATCGCCCACACTCCCATCCTCTCACCATCGCCCACACTCCCTCCCTCTCACCGTCGCCCACACTCCCGCCCTCTCACCATCGCCCACACTCCCGCCCTCTCCCCATCGCCCACTCTCCCTCCCTCTCCGTGTCGCCCACCCACCCTCCCTCCCTCTCCCCATCGCCCACACTCCCTCCCTCTCTTCGTCGCCCACACTCCCGTCCTCTTCCCATCGCCCACACTCCCGTCCTCTCCCCGTCGCCCACACTCCCGTCCTCTTCCCATCGCCCACACTCCCGTCCTCTCCCCGTCGCCCACACTCCCTCCCTCTCCCCGTCGCCCACACTCCCGTCCTCTCCCCGTCGCCCACACTCCCGTCCTCTCCCTGTCGCCCACACTCCCTCCCTCTCACCATCGCCCACACTCCCTCCCTCTCCCCGTTGCCCACACTCCCTCCCTCTCTTCGTCGCCCACACTCCCGTCCTCTTCCCATCGCCCACACTCCCGTCCTCTCCCCGTCGCCCACACTCCCTCCCTCTCCCCGTCGCCCACACTCCCGTCCTCTCCCCGTCGCCCACACTCCCATCCTCTTCCCATCGCCCACACTCCCGTCCTCTCCCCGTCGCCCACACTCCCTCCCTCTCTTCGTCGCCCACACTCCCGTCCTCTCCCCGTCGCCCACACTCCCTCCCTCTCTTCGTCGCCCACACTCCCGTCCTCTCCCCGTCGCCCACACTCCCGTCCTCTCCCCGTCGCCCACACTCCCGTCCTCTTCCCATCGCCCACACTCCCGTCCTCTCCCCGTCGCCCACACTCCCTCCCTCTCCCCGTCGCCCACACTCCCGTCCTCTCCCCGTCGCCCACACTCCCGTCCTCTCCCCGTCGCCCACACTCCCGTCCTCTCCCCATCGCCCACACTCCCGCCCTCTCCCCATCGCCCACACTGCCGACCTCTCACTGTCGCCCACACTCCCGTCCTCTCCCCGTCGCCCACACTCCTGTCCTCTTCCCATCGCCCACACTCCCGTCCTCTCCCCGTGGCCACACTCCCGTCTTCTCCCCGTCGCCCACACCCCCTCCCTTTCCCCATCGCCCACCCTCCCTCCCTCTCCCCATCGCCCACCCTCCCTCCCTCTCCCCATCGCCCACCCTCCCTCCCTCTCCCCATCGCCCACACTCCCTCCCTCTCCCCATCGCCCACCCTCCCTCCCTCTCCCCATCGCCCACACTCCCTCCCTCTCTTCGTCACCCACACTCCCGCCCTCTTCCCATCGCCCACACTCCCGTCCTCTCCCCGTCGCCCACACTCCCGTCCTCTCCCCGTCGCCCACAATCCCGTCCTCTCCCCGTCGCCCACACTCCCGTCCTCTCCCCGTCGCCCACACTCCCGCCCTCTCCCCATCGCCCACACTCCCGTCCTCTCCCCGTCGCCCACACTCCCGCCCTCTCACCATCGCCCACACTCCCTCCCTCTCCCACACTCCCGCCCTCTCCCCGTCGCCCACACTCCCTCCCTCTCCCCATCGCCCACACTCCCATCCTCTCACCATCGCCCACACTCCCTCCCTCTCACCGTCGCCCACACTCCCGCCCTCTCACCATCGCCCACACTCCCGCCCTCTCCCCATCGCCCACTCTCCCTCCCTCTCCGTGTCGCCCACCCACCCTCCCTCCCTCTCCCCATCGCCCACACTCCCTCCCTCTCTTCGTCGCCCACACTCCCGTCCTCTTCCCATCGCCCACACTCCCGTCCTCTCCCCGTCGCCCACACTCCCGTCCTCTTCCCATCGCCCACACTCCCGTCCTCTCCCCGTCGCCCACACTCCCTCCCTCTCCCCGTCGCCCACACTCCCGTCCTCTCCCCGTCGCCCACACTCCCGTCCTCTCCCTGTCGCCCACACTCCCTCCCTCTCACCATCGCCCACACTCCCTCCCTCTCCCCGTTGCCCACACTCCCTCCCTCTCTTCGTCGTCCACACTCCCGTCCTCTTCCCATCGCCCACACTCCCGTCCTCTCCCCGTCGCCCACACTCCCTCCCTCTCCCCGTCGCCCACACTCCCGTCCTCTCCCCGTCGCCCACACTCCCGTCCTCTCCCCGTCGCCCACACTCCCGTCCTCTCCCCGTCGCCCACACTCCCGTCTTCTCCCCATCGCCCACACTCCCGCCCTCTCCCCATCGCCCACACTGCCGACCTCTCACTGTCGCCCACACTCCCGTCCTCTCCCCGTCGCCCACACTCCCGTCCTCTCCCCGTCGCCCACACTCCCGTCTTCTCCCCATCGCCCACACTCCCGCCCTCTCCCCATCGCCCACACTGCCGACCTCTCACTGTCGCCCACACTCCCGTCCTCTCCCCGTCGCCCACACTCCTGTCCTCTTCCCATCGCCCACACTCCCTCCCTCTCCCCGTCGCCCACACTCCTGTCCTCTTCCCATCGCCCACACTCCCGTCCTCTCCCCGTGGCCACACTCCCGTCTTCTCCCCGTCGCCCACACTCCCTCCCTTTCCCCATCGCCCACACTCCCGCCCTCTCCCCATCGCCCACACTGCCGACCTCTTACTGTCGCCCGCACTCCCGTCCTCTCCCCTTCGCCCACCCTCCCTCCCTCTCCCCATCGCCCACCCTCCCTCCCTCTCCCCATCGCCCACCCTCCCTCCCTCTCCCCATCACCCACACTCCCTCCCTCTCTTCGTCGCCCACACTCCCGCCCTCTTCCCATCGCCCACACTCCCGTCCTCTCCCCGTCGCCCACACTCCCGTCCTCTCCCCGTCGCCCACACTCCCTCCCTCTCCCCGTCGCCCACACTCCCGTCCTCTCCCCGTCGCCCACAATCCCGTCCTCTCCCCGTCGCCCACACTCCCGTCCTCTCCCCGTCGCCCACACTCCCGCCCTCTCCCCATCGCCCACACTCCCGTCCTCTCCCCGTCGCCCACACTCCCGTCCTCTCCCCGTCGCCCACACTCCCGTCCTCTCCCTGTCGCCCACACTCCCTCCCTCTCACCATCGCCCACACTCCCTCCCTCTCCCCGTTGCCCACACTCCCTCCCTCTCTTCGTCGTCCACACTCCCGTCCTCTTCCCATCGCCCACACTCCCGTCCTCTCCCCGTCGCCCACACTCCCTCCCTCTCCCCGTCGCCCACACTCCCGTCCTCTCCCCGTCGCCCACACTCCCGTCCTCTCCCCGTCGCCCACACTCCCGTCCTCTCCCCGTCGCCCACACTCCCGTCTTCTCCCCATCGCCCACACTCCCGCCCTCTCCCCATCGCCCACACTGCCGACCTCTCACTGTCGCCCACACTCCCGTCCTCTCCCCGTCGCCCACACTCCCGTCCTCACCCCGTCGCCCACACTCCCGTCTTCTCCCCATCGCCCACACTACCGCCCTCTCCCCATCGCCCACACTGCCGACCTCTCACTGTCGCCCACACTCCCGTCCTCTCCCCGTCGCCCACACTCCTGTCCTCTTCCCATCGCCCACACTCCCTCCCTCTCCCCGTCGCCCACACTCCTGTCCTCTTCCCATCGCCCACACTCCCGTCCTCTCCCCGTGGCCACACTCCCGTCTTCTCCCCGTTGCCCACACTCCCTCCCTCTCTTCGTCGTCCACACTCCCGTCCTCTTCCCATCGCCCACACTCCCGTCCTCTCCCCGTCGCCCACACTCCCTCCCTCTCCCCGTCGCCCACACTCCCGTCCTCTCCCCGTCGCCCACACTCCCGTCCTCTCCCCGTCGCCCACACTCCCGTCCTCTCCCCGTCGCCCACACTCCCGTCTTCTCCCCATCGCCCACACTCCCGCCCTCTCCCCATCGCCCACACTGCCGACCTCTTACTGTCGCCCGCACTCCCGTCCTCTCCCCTTCGGCCACCCTCCCTCCCTCTCCCCATCGCCCACCCTCCCTCCCTCTCCCCATCGCCCACCCTCCCTCCCTCTCCCCATCACCCACACTCCCTCCCTCTCTTCGTCGCCCACACTCCCGCCCTCTTCCCATCGCCCACACTCCCGTCCTCTCCCCGTCGCCCACACTCCCGTCCTCTCCCCGTCGCCCACAATCCCGTCCTCTCCCCGTCGCCCACACTCCCGTCCTCTCCCCGTCGCCCACACTCCCGCCCTCTCCCCATCGCCCACACTCCCGTCCTCTCCCCGTCGCCCACACTCCCGCCCTCTTCCCATCGCCCACACTCCCGTCCTCTCCCCGTCGCCCACACTCCCGCCCTCTTCCCATCGCCCACACTCCCTCCCTCTCACCATCGCCCACACTCCTGCCCTCTCCCCGTCGCCCACACTCCCATCCTCTCCCCGTCGCCCACACTCCCGCCCTCTCCCCGTCGCCCACACTCCCTCCCTCTCCCCATCGCCCACACTCCTGCCCTCTCACCATCGCCCACACTCCCTCCCTCTCCCCGTCGCCCACACTCCCTCCCTCTCCCCGTCGCCCACACTCCCTCCCTCTCCGCGTCGCCCACCCTCCCTCCCTCTCCCCTTCGCCCACACTCCCGCCCTCTCACCGTCGCCCACACTCCCTCCCTCTCCCCGTCGCCCACACTCCCGCCCTCTCCCCGTCGCCCACACTCCCGTCCTCTCCCCGTCGCCCACACTCCCTCCCTCTCCCCGTCGCCCACACTCCCGCCCTCTCACCTTCGCCCACACTCCCTCCCTCTCCCCGTCGCCCACACTCCCGCCCTCTCCCCGTCGCCCACACTCCCGTCCTCTCCCCGTCGCCCACACTCCCTCCCTCTCCCCGTCGCCCACACTCCCTCCCTCTCACCGTCGCCCACACTCCCTCCCTCTCCCCGTCGCCCACACTCCCTCCCTCTCCCCGTCGCCCACACTCCCGCCCTCTCACCGTCGCCCACACTCCCGCCCTGTCCCCGTCGCCCACACTCCCGCCCTCTCCCCGTCGCCCACACTCCCTCCCTCTCCCCGTCGCCCACACTCCCGCCCTCTCCCCGTCGCCCACACTCCCGTCCTCTCCCCGTCGCCCACACTCCCTCCCTCTCCCCGTCGCCCACACTCCCGCCCTCTCCCCATCGCCCACACTCCCGCCCTCTCACCATCGCCCACACTCCCTCCCTCTCCCCATCGCCCACTCTCCCTCCCTCTCCGTGTCGCCCACACTCCCGTCCTCTCACCGTCACCCACACTCCCGTCCTCTCCCCGTCGCCCACACTCCCTCCCTCTCCCCATCGCCCACTCTCCCTCCCTCTCCGTGTCGCCCACCCACCCTCCCTCCCTCTCCCCATCGCCCACACTCCCTCCCTCTCTTCGTCGCCCACACTCCCGTCCTCTTCCCATCGCCCACACTCCCGTCCTCTCCCCGTCGCCCACACTCCCGCCCTCTTCCCATCGCCCACACTCCCGTCCTCTCCCCGTCGCCCACACTCCCGCCCTCTTCCCATCGCCCACACTCCCTCCCTCTCACCGTCGCCCACACTCCTGCCCTCTCCCCGTCGCCCACACTCCCGTCCTCTCCCCGTCGCCCACACTCCCGCCCTCTCCCCGTCGCCCACACTCCCTCCCTCTCACCGTCGCCCACACTCCTGCCCTCTCACCATCGCCCACACTCCCTCCCTCTCCCCGTCGCCCACACTCCCTCCCTCTCCCCGTCGCCCACACTCCCGCCCTCTCCCCGTCGCCCACACTCCCGTCCTCTCCCCGTCGCCCACACTCCCTCCCTCTCCCCGTCGCCCACACTCCCGCCCTCTCACCATCGCCCACACTCCCTCCCTCTCCCCGTCGCCCACACTCCCGCCCTCTCCCCGTCGCCCACACTCCCGTCCTCTCCCCGTCGCCCACACTCCCTCCCTCTCCCCGTCGCCCACACTCCCGCCCTCTCACCGTCGCCCACACTCCCGCCCTGTCCCCGTCGCCCACACTCCCGCCCTCTCACCATCGCCCACACTCCCGCCCTCTCACCATCGCCCACACTCCCTCCCTCTCCCACACTCCCGCCCTCTCCCCGTCGCCCACACTCCCTCCCTCTCCCCATCGCCCACACTCCCATCCTCTCACCATCGCCCACACTCCCTCCCTCTCACCGTCGCCCACACTCCCGCCCTCTCACCATCGCCCACACTCCCGCCCTCTCCCCATCGCCCACTCTCCCTCCCTCTCCGTGTCGCCCACCCACCCTCCCTCCCTCTCCCCATCGCCCACACTCCCTCCCTCTCTTCGTCGCCCACACTCCCGTCCTCTTCCCATCGCCCACACTCCCGTCCTCTCCCCGTCGCCCACACTCCCGTCCTCTTCCCATCGCCCACACTCCCGTCCTCTCCCCGTCGCCCACACTCCCTCCCTCTCCCCGTCGCCCACACTCCCGTCCTCTCCCCGTCGCCCACACTCCCGTCCTCTCCCTGTCGCCCACACTCCTCCCTCTCACCATCGCCCACACGTCCCTCCCTCTCCCCGTTGCCCACACTCCCTCCCTCTCTTCGTCGCCCACACTCCCGTCCTCTTCCCATCGCCCACACTCCCTCCCTCTCCCCGTCGCCCACACTCCCGTCCTCTCCCCGTCGCCCACACTCCCTCCCTCTCCCCGTCGCCCACACTCCCGTCCTCTCCCCGTCGCCCACACTCCGTCCTCTCCCCGTCGCCCACACTCCCTCCCTCTCCCCGTCGCCCACACTCCCTCCCTCTCCCCGTCGCCCACACTCCCGTCCTCTCCCCGTCGCCCACACTCCCTCCCTCTCCCCGTCGCCCACACTCCCGTCCTCTCCCCGTCGCCCACACTCCCGTCCTCTCCCCGTCGCCCACACTCCCGTCCTCTCCCCGTCGCCCACACTCCCGTCTTCTCCCCATCGCCCACACTCCCGCCCTCTCCCCATCGCCCACACTGCCGACCTCTCACTGTCGCCCACACTCCCGTCCTCTCCCCGTCGCCCACACTCCTGTCCTCTTCCCATCGCCCACACTCCCGTCCTCTCCCCGTCGCCCACACTCCCTCCCTCTCCCCGTCGCCCACACTCCCGTCCTCTCCCCGTCGCCCACACTCCCGTCCTCTCCCCGTGGCCACACTCCCGTCTTCTCCCCGTCGCCCACACCCCCTCCCTTTCCCCATCGCCCACACTCCCGCCCTCTCCCCATCACCCACACTGCCGACCTCTTACTGTCGCCCACACTCCCGTCCTCTCCCCTTCGCCCACCCTCCCTCCCTCTCCCCATCGCCCACCCTCCCTCCCTCTCCCCATCGCCCACCCTCCCTCCCTCTCCCCATCGCCCACACTCCCTCCCTCTCCCCATCGCCCACCCTCCCTCCCTCTCCCCATCGCCCACACTCCCTCCCTCTCTTCGTCGCCCACACTCCCGCCCTCTTCCCATCGCCCACACTCCCGTCCTCTCCCCGTCGCCCACACTCCCGTCCTCTCCCCGTCGCCCACAATCCCGTCCTCTCCCCGTCGCCCACACTCCCGTCCTCTCCCCGTCGCCCACACTCCCGCCCTCTCCTCATCGCCCACACTCCCGTCCTCTCCCCGTCGCCCACACTCCCGTCCTCTCCCCGTCGCCCACACTCCCGCCCTCTTCCCATCGCCCACACTCCCGTCCTCTCCCCGCCGCCCACACTCCCTCCCTCTCACCGTCGCCCACACTCCTGCCCTCTCCCCGTCGCCCACACTCCTGTCCTCTCCCCGTCGCCCACACTCCCGCCCTCTTCCCATCGCCCACACTCCCGTCCTCTCCCCGTCGCCCACACTCCCTCCCTCTCACCGTCGCCCACACTCCTGCCCTCTCCCCGTCGCCCACAATCCCGTCCTCTCCCCGTCGCCCACACTCCCGTCCTCTCCCCGTCGCCCACACTCCCGCCCTCTTCCCATCGCCCACACTCCCGTCCTCTCCCCGTCGCCCACACTCCCTCCCTCTCACCGTCGCCCACACTCCTGCCCTCTCCCCGTCGCCCACACTCCCGTCCTCTCCCCGTCGCCCACACTCCCGCCCTCTTCCCATCGCCCACACTCCCTCCCTCTCACCGTCGCCCACACTCCTGCCCTCTCCCCGTCGCCCACACTCCCGTCCTCTCCCCGTCGCCCACACTCCCGCCCTCTCCCCGTCGCCCACACTCCCTCCCTCTCACCGTCGCCCACACTCCTGCCCTCTCACCATCGCCCACACTCCCTCCCTCTCCCCGTCGCCGACACTCCCGTCCTCTCCCCGTCGCCCACACTCCCTCCCTCTCCCCGTCGCCCACACTCCCTCCCTCTCCGCGTCGCCCACCCTCCCTCCCTCTCCCCTTCGCCCACACTCCCGCCCTCTCACCGTCGCCCACACTCCCTCCCTCTCCCCGTCGCCCACACTCCCGCCCTCTCCCCGTCGCCCACACTCCCGTCCTCTCCCCGTCGCCCACACTCCCTCCCTCTCCCCGTCGCCCACACTCCCGCCCTCTCACCTTCGCCCACACTCCCTCCCTCTCACCGTCGCCCACACTCCCTCCCTCTCCCCGTCGCCCACACTCCCTCCCTCTCCCCGTCGCCCACACTCCCGCCCTCTCACCGTCGCCCACACTCCCGCCCTGTCCCCGTCGCCCACACTCCCGCCCTCTCCCCGTCGCCCACACTCCCTCCCTCTCCCCGTCGCCCACACTCCCGCCCTCTCCCCGTCGCCCACACTCCCGCCCTCTTCCCATCGCCCACACTCCCGTCCTCTCCCCGTCGCCCACACTCCCGTCCTCTCCCCGTCGCCCACAATCCCGTCCTCTCCCCGTCGCCCACACTCCCGTCCTCTCCCCGTCGCCCACACTCCCGCCCTCTCCCCATCGCCCACACTCCCGTCCTCTCCCCGTCGCCCACACTCCCGCCCTCTTCCCATCGCCCACACTCCCGTCCTCTCCCCGTCGCCCACACTCCCGCCCTCTTCCCATCGCCCACACTCCCTCCCTCTCACCGTCGCCCACACTCCCGTCCTCTCCCCGTCGCCCACACTCCCGCCCTCTTCCCATCGCCCACACTCCCGTCCTCTCCCCGTCGCCCACACTCCCGCCCTCTTCCCATCGCCCACACTCCCTCCCTCTCACCATCGCCCACACTCCCTCCCTCTCCCCGTCGCCCACACTCCCGCCCTCTTCCCATCGCCCACACTCCCTCCCTCTCCCCGTCGCCCACACTCCCTCCCTCTCCCCGTCGCCCACACTCCCTCCCTCTCACCATCGCCCACACTCCCTCCCTCTCCCCGTCGCCCACACTCCCGCCCTCTCCCCATCGCCCACACTCCCGCCCTCTCACCGTCGCCCACACTCCCGCCCTGTCCCCGTCGCCCACACTCCCGCCCTCTCCCCGTCGCCCACACTCCCTCCCTCTCCCCGTCGCCCACACTCCCGCCCTCTCCCCGTCGCCCACACTCCCGCCCTCTTCCCATCGCCCACACTCCCGTCCTCTCCCCATCGCCCACACTCCCGTCCTCTCCCCGTCGCCCACAATCCCGTCCTCTCCCCGTCGCCCACACTCCCGTCCTCTCCCCGTCGCCCACACTCCCGCCCTCTCCCCATCGCCCACACTCCCGTCCTCTCCCCGTCGCCCACACTCCCGCCCTCTTCCCATCGCCCACACTCCCGTCCTCTCCCCGTCGCCCACACTCCCGCCCTCTTCCCATCGCCCACACTCCTGCCCTCTCCCCGTCGCCCACACTCCCGTCCTCTCCCCGTCGCCCACACTCCCGCCCTCTCCCCGTCGCCCACACTCCCTCCCTCTCACCGTCGCCCACACTCCTGCCCTCTCACCATCGCCCACACTCCCTCCCTCTCCCCGTCGCCCACACTCCCTCCCTCTCCCCGTCGCCCACACTCCCTCCCTCTCCGCGTCGCCCACCCTCCCTCCCTCTCCCCTTCGCCCACACTCCCGCCCTCTCACCGTCGCCCACACTCCCTCCCTCTCCCCGTCGCCCACACTCCCGCCCTCTCCCCGTCGCCCACACTCCCGTCCTCTCCCCGTCGCCCACACTCCCTCCCTCTCCCCGTCGCCCACACTCCCGCCCTCTCACCTTCGCCCACACTCCCTCCCTCTCCCCGTCGCCCACACTCCCGTCCTCTCCCCGTCGCCCACACTCCCGTCCTCTCCCCGTCGCCCACACTCCCGTCCTCTCCCCATCGCCCACACTCCCGTCTTCTCCCCGTCGCCCACACTCCCGTCCTCTCCCCGTCGCCCACACTCCCGTCCTCTCCCCATCGCCCACACTCCCGTCTTCTCCCCGTCGTCCACACTCCCGTCCTCTCCCCGTCGCCCACACTCCCGTCCTCTCCCCATCGCCCACACTCCCGCCCTCTCCCCATCGCCCACACTCCCTCCCTCTCCCCGTCGCCCACACTCCCGTCCTCTCCCCGTCGCCCACACTCCCGCCCTCTCCCCATCGCCCACACTCCCGTCCTCTCCCCGTCGCCCACACTCCCGTCCTCTCCCCTTCGCCCACACTCCCGTCCTCTCCCCTTCGCCCACCCTCCCTCCCTCTCCCCATCGCCCACACTCCCGTCCTCTTCCCATCGCCCACACTCCCGTCCTCTTCCCATCGCCCACACTCCCGTCCTCTCCCCGTCGCCCACACTCCCGTCCTCTCCCCATCGCCCACACTCCCGTCCTCTCCCCGTCGCCCACACTCCCGTCCTCTCCCCGTCGCCCACACTCCCGTCCTCTCCCCGTCGCCCACACTCCCGTCCTCTCCCCGTCGCCCACACTCCCGTCCTCTCCCCATCGCCCACACTCCCGTCCTCTCCCCGTCGCCCACACTCCCGCCCTCTCCCCTTCGCGCACCCTCCCTCCCTCTCCCCATCGCCCACACTCCCGTCCTCTTCCCATCGCCCACACTCCCGTCCTCTCCCCGTCGCCCACCCTCCCTCCCTCTCCCCGTCGCCCACACTCCCGTCCTCTCCCCGTCGCCCACACTCCCTCCCTCTCACCGTCGCCCACACTCCCGTCCTCTCCCCGTCGCCCACACTCCCGTCCTCTCACCATCGCCCACACTCCCTCCCTCTCCCCGTCGCCCACACTCCCTCCCTCTCCCCGTCGCCCACACTCCCTCCCTCTCCGCATCGCCCACCCTCCCTCCCTCTCCCCTTCGCCCACACTCCCGCCCTCTCACCGTCGCCCACACTCCCTCCCTCTCCCCGTCGCCCACACTCCCGTCCTCTCCCCGTCGCCCACACTCCCTCCCTCTCCCCGTCGCCCACACTCCCGCCCTCTCACCTTCGCCCACACTCCCTCCCTCTCCCCGTCGCCCACACTCCCGTCCTCTCCCCGTCGCCCACACTCCCTCCCTCTCCCCGTCGCCCACACTCCCGTCCTCTCCCCGTCGCCCACACTCCCTCCCTCTCCCCGTCGCCCACACTCCCTCCCTCTCCGCATCGCCCACCCTCCCTCCCTCTCCCCTTCGCCCACACTCCCGCCCTCTCACCTTCGCCCACACTCCCTCCCTCTCCCCGTCGCCCACACTCCCTCCCTCTCCCCGTCGCCCACACTCCCGCCCTCTCACCGTCGCCCACACTCCCTCCCTCTCCCCGTCGCCCACACTCCCGTCCTCTCCCCGTCGCCCACACTCCCTCCCTCTCCCCGTCGCCCACACTCCCTCCCTCTCCCCGTCGCCCACACTCCCTCCCTCTCCCCGTCGCCCACACTCCCTCCCTCTCCCCGTCGCCCACACTCCCGCCCTCTCACCTTCGCCCACCCTCCCTCCCTCTCCCCGTCGCCCACACTCCCGCCCTCTCACCTTCGCCCACACTCCCTCCCTCTCCCCGTCGCCCACACTCCCGCCCTCTCACCTTCGCCCACACTCCCTCCCTCTCCGCATCGCCCACCCTCCCTCCCTCTCCCCTTCGCCCACACTCCCGCCCTCTCACCTTCGCCCACACTCCCTCCCTCTCCCCGTCGCCCACACTCCCTCCCTCTCCCCGTCGCCCACACTCCCGCCCTCTCACCGTCGCCCACACTCCCTCCCTCTCCCCGTCGCCCACACTCCCGTCCTCTCCCCGTCGCCCACACTCCCTCCCTCTCCCCGTCGCCCACACTCCCTCCCTCTCCCCGTCGCCCACACTCCCTCCCTCTCCCCGTCGCCCACACTCCCTCCCTCTCCCCGTCGCCCACACTCCCGCCCTCTCACCTTCGCCCACACTCCCTCCCTCTCCCCGTCGCCCACACTCCCTCCCTCTCCGCATCGCCCACCCTCCCTCCCTCTCCCCTTCGCCCACACTCCCGCCCTCTCACCATCGCCCTCACTCCCGCCCTCTCACCATCGCCCACACTCCCTCCCTCTCCCCGTCGCCCACACTCCCGCCCTCTCACCATCGCCCACACTCCTGCCCTGTCCCCGTCGCCCACACTCCCGCCCTCTCACCATCGCCCACACTCCCGCCCTCTCCCCGTCGCCCACACTCCCTCCCTCTCACCATCGCCCACACTCCCTCCCTCTCCCCGTCGCCCACACTCCCTCCCTCTCCGCGTCGCCCACACTCCCGCCCTCTCCCCGTCACCCACCCTCCCTCTCCGTGTCGCCCACCCACCCTCCCTCTACCTGTCGCCCACACTCCCTCCCTCTCACCATCGCCCACACTCCCGCCCTCTCCCCGTCACCCACCCTCCCTCTCCGTGTCGCCCACCCACCCTCCCTCTACCTGTCGCCCACACTCCCTCCCTCTCTTCGTCGCCCACACTCCCGTCCTCTTCCCTTCGCCCACACTCCCGTCCTCTCCCCGTCGCCCACACTCCCGTCCTCTCCCCGTCGCCCACAATCCCGTCCTCTCCCCGTCGCCCACACTCCCGTCCTCTCCCCGTCGCCCACACTCCCGTCCTCTCCCCGTCGCCCACACTCCCGTCTTCTCCCCGTCGCCCACACTCCCGTCCTCTTCCCATCGCCCACACTCCCGTCCTCTCCCCGTCGCCCACACTCCCGTCCTCTCCCCGTCGCCCACACTCCCGTCCTCTCCCCGTCGCCCACACTCCCGTCTTCTCCCCGTCGCCCACACTCCCGTCCTCTTCCCATCGCCCACACTCCCGTCCTCTCCCCGTCGCCCACACTCCCGTCCTCTCCCCGTCGCCCACACTCCCGTCCTCTCCCCATCGCCCACACTCCCGTCTTCTCCCCGTCGCCCACACTCCCGTCCTCTCCCCGTCGCCCACACTCCCGTCCTCTCCCCTTCGCCCACACTCCCGTCCTCTCCCCTTCGCCCACCCTCCCTCCCTCTCCCCATCGCCCACACTCCCGTCCTCTTCCCATCGCCCACACTCCCGTCCTCTCCCCGTCGCCCACACTCCCGTCCTCTCCCCGTCGCCCACACTCCCGTCCTCTCCCCGTCGCCCACACTCCCGTCCTCTCCCCGTCGCCCACACTCCCGTCCTCTCCCCATCGCCCACACTCCCGTCCTCTCCCCGTCGCCCACACTCCCGTCCTCTCCCCTTCGCGCACCCTCCCTCCCTCTCCCCATCGCCCACACTCCCGTCCTCTTCCCGTCGCCCACACTCCCGTCCTCTCCCCGTCGCCCACACTCCCATCCTCTCCCCGTCGCCCACACTCCCGTCCTCTCCCCGTCGCCCACACTCCCGTCCTCTCCCCGTCGCCCACACTCCCGTCCTCTCCCCGTCGCTCACACTCCCGTCCTCTCCCCGTCGCCCACACTCCCGTCCTCTTCCCATCGCCCACACTCCCGTCCTCTCCCCGTCGCCCACACTCCCGTCCTCTCCCCGTCGCCCACACTCCCGTCCTCTCCCCGTCGCCCACACTCCCGTCCTCTCACCATCGCCCACACTCCCGTCCTCTCCCCGTCGCCCACACTCCCTCCCTCTCCCCGTCGCCCACACTCCCGCCCTCTCCCCGTCGCCCACACTCCCGTCCTCTCCCCGTCGCCCACACTCCCTCCCTCTCCCCGTCGCCCACACTCCCGCCCTCTCACCGTCGCCCACACTCCCGCCCTGTCCCCGTCGCCCACACTCCCGCCCTGTCCCCGTCGCCCACACTCCCGCCCTCTCACCGTCACCCACACTCCCTCCCTCTCCCCGTCGCCCACACTCCCTCCCTCTCACCATCGCCCACACTCCCTCCCTCTCCCCGTCGCCCACACTCCCTCCCTCTCACCATCGCCCACACTCCCGTCCTCTCACCGTCGCCCACACTCCCTCCCTCTCACCATCGCCCACACTCCCTCCCTCTCCCCGTCGCCCACACTCCCTCCCTCTCACCATCGCCCACACTCCCGTCCTCTCCCCGTCGCCCACACTCCCTCCCTCTCCCCGTCGCCCACACTCCCGCCCTCTCCCCGTCACCCACACTCCCTCCCTCTCCCCGTCGCCCACACTCCCGCCCTCTCACCGTCACCCACACTCCCTCCCTCTCCCCGTCGCCCACACTCCCGCCCTCTCCCCGTCACCCACACTCCCTCCCTCTCCGCGTCGCCCACACTCCCGCCCTCTCCTCGTCGCCCACACTCCCGCCCTCTCGTCGCCGACATTCCCGCCCTCTCGTCACCCACACTCCCTCCCTCTCCGTGTCGCCCACCCACCCTCCCCCTACCTGTCGCCCACACTCCCTCCCTCTCACCATCGCCCACACTACCGCCCTCTCCCCATCGCCCACTCTCCCTCCCTCTCCGTGTCGCCCACCCACCCTCCCCCTACCTGTCGCCCACACTCCCTCCCTCTCACCATCGCCCACACTCCCTCCCTCTCTTCGTCGCCCACACTCCCGTCCTCTTCCCATCGCCCACACTCCCGTCCTCTCCCCGTCGCCCACACTCCCTCCCTCTCCCCGTTGCCCACACTCCCTCCCTCTCTTCGTCGCCCACACTCCCGTCCTCTTCCCATCGCCCACACTCCCGTCCTCTCCCCGTCGCCCACACTCCCGTCCTCTCCCCTTCGCCCACCCTCCCTCCCTCTCCCCTTCGCCCACCCTCCCTCCCTCTCCCCTTCGCCCACACTCCCGTCCTCTTCCCATCGCCCACACTCCCGTCCTCTCCCCGTCGCCCACACTCCCGCCCTCTTCCCATCGCCCACACTCCCGTCCTCTCCCCGTCGCCCACACTCCCGCCCTCTCCCCGTCGCCCACACTCCTGCCCTCTCACCATCGCCCACACTCCCTCCCTCTCCCCGTCGCCCACACTCCCGTCCTCTCCCCGTCGCCCACACTCCCTCCCTCTCCCCGTCGCCCACACTCCCTCCCTCTCCCCGTCGCCCACACTCCCTCCCTCTCACCGTCGCCCACACTCCCGCCCTCTCACCATCGCACACACTCCCGCCCTGTCCCCGTCGCCCACACTCCCGCCCTCTCACCATCGCCCACACTCCCGCCCTGTCCCCGTCGCCCACACTCCCGCCCTCTCACCATCGCCCACACTCCCTCCCTCTCACCTTCGCCCACACTCCCGCCCTCTCACCGTCGCCCACACTCCCTCCCTCTCACCGTCGCCCACACTCCCGCCCTCTCCCCGTCGCCCACACTCCCGTCCTCTCCCCGTCGCCCACACTCCCGTCCTCTCCCCATCGCCCACACTCCCTCCCTCTCCCCGTCGCCCACACTCCCTCCCTCTCCCCATCGCCCACACTCCCTCCCTCTCCCCGTCGCCCACACTCCCGCCCTCTCCCCATCGCCCACACTCCCTCCCTCTCCCCGTCGCCCACACTCCCTCCCTCTCCCCATCGCCCACACTCCCGTCCTCTCCCCGTCGCCCACACTCCCGCCCTCTCCCCATCGCCCACACTCCCTCCCTCTCCCCGTCGCCCACACTCCCGCCCTCTCCCCGTCGCCCACACTCCCGTCCTCTCACCATCGCCCACACTCCCTCCCTCTCCCACACTCCCGCCCTCTCCCCGTCGCCCACACTCCCTCCCTCTCCCCATCGCCCACACTCCCGCCCTCTCACCATCGCCCACACTCCCGCCCTCTCCCCGTCGCCCACACTCCCTCCCTCTCCCCATCGCCCACACTCCCTCCCTCTCCCCGTCGCCCACACTCCCATCCTCTCACCATCGCCCACACTCCCGCCCTCTCCCCGTCGCCCACACTCCCGCCCTCTCCCCGTCGCCCACACTCCCTCCCTCTCCCCATCGCCCACACTCCCATCCTCTCACCATCGCCCACACTCCCGCCCTCTCCCCGTCGCCCACACTCCCGCCCTCTCCCCGTCGCCCACACTCCCTCCCTCTCCCCGTCGCCCACACTCCCTCCCTCTCCCCATCGCCCACACTCCCGCCCTCTCACCATCGCCCACACTCCCTCCCTCTCCCCATCGCCCACACTCCCATCCTCTCACCATCGCCCACACTCCCGCCCTCTCCCCGTCGCCCACACTCCCGCCCTCTCCCCGTCGCCCACACTCCCTCCCTCTCCCCATCGCCCACACTCCCATCCTCTCACCATCGCCCACACTCCCGCCCTCTCCCACACTCCCGCCCTCTCCCCGTCGCCCACACTCCCTCCCTCTCCCCATCGCCCACACTCCCATCCTCTCACCATCGCCCACACTCCCGCCCTCTCCCACACTCCCGCCCTCTCCCCATCGCCCACACTCCCGTCCTCTCACCATCGCCCACACTCCCGCCCTCTCCCACCCTCCCTCCCTCTCCCCGTCGCCCACACTCCCATCCTCTCACCATCGCCCACACTCCCGCCCTCTCCCACCCTCCCTCCCTCTCCCCGTCGCCCACACTCCCGTCCTCTCACCATCGCCCACACTCCCTCCCTCTCCCCGTCGCCCACACTCCCGTCCTCTCACCATCGCCCACCCTCCCTCCCTCTCCCCGTCCCCCACACTCCCGTCCTCTCACCATCGCCCACCCTCGCCCACCCTCCCTCCCTCTCCCCGTCGCCCACACTCCCGCCCTCTCACCGTCGCTCACACTCCCACCCTCTCACCATCGCCCACACTCCCGCCCTCTCCCCATCGCCCACTCTCCCTCCCTCTCCGTGTCGCCCAACCACCCTCCCTCTACCTGTCGCCCACACTCCCGCCCTCTCCCCGTCGCCCACACTCCCTCCCTCTCACCGTCGCCCACACTCCCGCCCTCTCACCATCGCCCACACTCCCGCCCTCTCCCCATCGCCCACTCTCCCTCCCTCTCCGTGTCGCCCAACCACCCTCCCTCTACCTGTCGCCCACACTCCCTCCCTCTCACCATCGCCCACACTCCCTCCCTCTCCCCGTTGCCCACACTCCCTCCCTCTCTTCGTCGCCCACACTCCCGTCCTCTCCCCGTCGCCCACACTCCCGTCCTCTCCCCGTCGCCCACACTCCCGTCCTCTCCCCGTTGCCCACACTCCCGTCCTCTCCCCATCGCCCACACTCCCGCCCTCTCCCCATCGCCCACACTGCCGACCTCTTACTGTCGCCCACACTCCCGTCCTCTCCCCTTCGCCCACCCTCCCTCCCTCTCCCCATCGCCCACACTCCCTCCCTCTCCCCGTTGCCCACCCTCCCTCCCTCTCCCCATCGCCCACACTCCCTCCCTCTCCCCGTTGCCCACCCTCCCTCCCTCTCCCCATCGCCCACCCTCCCTCCCTCTCCCCGTCGCCCACAATCCCGTCCTCTCCCCGTCGCCCACACTCCCGTCCTCTCCCCGTCGCCCACACTCCCGTCCTCTCCCCGTCGCCCACACTCCCGTCCTCTCCCCGTCGCCCACACTCCCTCCCTCTCCCCATCGCCCACACTCCCGTCCTCTCCCCGTCGCCCACACTCCCTCCCTCTCCCCATCGCCCACACTCCCTCCCTCTCCCCGTTGCCCACACTCCCTCCCTCTCCCCGTCGCCCACAATCCCGTCCTCTCCCCGTCGCCCACACTCCCGCCCTCTCCCCGTCGCCCACACTCCCGTCCTCTCACCATCGCCCACACTCCCTCCCTCTCCCACACTCCCGCCCTCTCCCCGTCGCCCACACTCCCTCCCTCTCCCCATCGCCCACACTCCCGTCCTCTCACCATCGCCCACACTCCCGCCCTCTCCCCGTCGCCCACACTCCCGTCCTCTCACCATCGCCCACACTCCCTCCCTCTCCCACACTCCCGCCCTCTCCCCGTCGCCCACACTCCCTCCCTCTCCCCATCGCCCACACTCCCGTCCTCTCACCATCGCCCACACTCCCGCCCTCTCCCCGTCGCCCACACTCCCGTCCTCTCACCATCGCCCACACTCCCGCCCTCTCCCCGTCGCCCACACTCCTGCCCTCTCCCCATCGCCCACACTCCCTCCCTCTTCCCATCGCCCACACTCCCTCCCTCTCCCCGTCGCCCACACTCCCGTCCTCTCACCATCGCCCACCCTCCCTCCCTCTCCCCGTCGCCCACACTCCCGCCCTCTCCCCGTCGCCCACACTCCCGCCCTCTTCCCATCGCCCACACTCCCGTCCTCTCACCGTCGCTCACACTCCCACCCTCTCACCATCGCCCACACTCCCGCCCTCTCACCATCGCCCACACTCCCGCCCTCTCCCCGTCGCCCACACTCCCGCCCTCTCACCATCGCCCACACTCCCGCCTTCTCCCCGTCGCCCACACTCCCGCCCTCTCCCCGTCGCCCACACTCCCTCCCTCTCACCGTCGCCAACACTCCCGCCCTCTCACCATCGCCCACACTCCCGCCCTCTCACCATCGCCCACACTCCCGCCTTCTCCCCGTCGCCCACACTCCCGCCCTCTCCCTGTCGCCCACACTCTTTCCCTCTCACCGTCGCCCACACTCCCGCCCTCTCACCATCGCCCACACTCCCGCCCTCTCCCCGTCGCCCACTCCCGTCCTCTCACCATCGCCCACACTCCCTCCCTCTCCCACACTCCCGCCCTCTCCCCGTCGCCCACACTCCTGCCCTCTCCCCATCGCCCACACTCCCTCCCTCTTCCCATCGCCCACACTCCCTCCCTCTCCCCGTCGCCCACACTCCCGTCCTCTCACCATCGCCCACCCTCCCTCCCTCTCCCCGTCGCCCACACTCCCGCCCTCTCCCCGTCGCCCACACTCCCGTCCTCTCACCATCGCCCACCCTCCCTCCCTCTCCCCGTCGCCCACACTCCCTCCCACTCCCCGTCGCCCACACTCCCGCCCTCTCCCCGTCGCCCACCCTCCCGTCCTCTCACCGACGCCCACACTCCCGCCCTCTCCCTGTCGCCCACACTCCCGCCCCCTCACCATCGCCCACATTCCCTCTCCCCGTCGCTCCATTTTCCCATTGCCCACTCTGCCTCTCCACATCACCCACTCTCACTTTCCCCATCACGCACGCTCCCTTTAAACATCGTCCACACTCGTTTTCCCCATCGCCCAAGCTCCCTTTCCCCATCGCCCACCCTCCATTTTCCCATTGCCCACCCTCCGTTTCCCTCGCGCTGTCCCTCCCATTCCTCATTGCCGACCCTCAGTTTTCGCCTTGTCTACTCTCTCTTTTCCACAGCACCGACCCTCAGTCTCCCCATCGCAGACCCTCCCTTTCCCCATTGCCCACTTTCCCGTACCCCAATGCCCACCCTCCCTTTCCCCATCGCCTACCCTACCTTCCCCCAATGCCCACGTTCCCATACCCCAATGCCCACGTTCCCGTACCCCAATGCCCACGTTCCCGTACCCCAATGCCCACGTTCCCTTACCCCAATGCCCACGTTCCCGTACCCCAATGCCCACGTTCCCGTACCCCAATGCCCACGTTCCCGTACCCCAATGCCCACGTTCCCGTACCCCAATAGCATCCAGTAAGTAACGTCAGTTTCCAATTTCTCCTTTCTTCAGATGCCTTTCCAATGAACTGTAAAAATACTGAATCAGTTTTTGTATTTAACAAACATCACAAAACCATTTTTCACAGAAGGCTTTTAGCTCCGAGAAATTTATGCAGGTTTATTTTTTAAAGGGGACAATAAAGAAGACGGTGCTTTTTAAATATTCAAATTGATAACCAAATTGAAAAGACAATGCTTTGTTATGATTCAAATTAATTTAAAACAAGACCAGACATTTTTAATTTAAACTACATAAGACAATCGCAATTTTTTTTGTAATCCAATTAAAACGTTCAATTAGTTTTTCTTTTAGCAACTGCAGCTTCAAGGCTGAAATTTTATCTTTTGTTAAACAACCCGTCTTTTGTGGGTTTCATGGTTCCGTAAATCAAAATAAATCCGCACCTGTGTTTCTAACTTAAAATCTAATTCAATCCTAGGTACACAATGAACATTTTAACACTCAACTTAGTCATACTTTCCCAGATTCAATACACTACAAAGGGTTAAAAAAGCTTTCAGCTCCATGTCCGAAAAGTGGGGGAGCTAAAACAAACATACAGACAATCATTTCTCTTTTAAAAGACTGGCTTTCAGACACATATTCCAGTCAAGAAAATGTCCACTTTCATACAAACTGAAACTTTTAAATAACATCCTTTCACTCAATAAATGTTGTCTTTTTTCCTCAGCAGCTTAAGTGTCGGTTTTAACTTGTAAGTTTTTTTTTGGATTATTTTCACATTCTTTTCTGCTAGCATATATACCCAAAACCCCTCTGGTCCCCATATACCAGAGACTCCTCTGGTACCCATTCCATCCCACTGGCCAGTTTTTTCTAAAGATCCTGGGGTCAGCACCCACCACTCCTTTAGGTTGTATTTCTTCTTTGTTTGCACCACGCACGATCAATACAGGCTTCTCTCTCCTTGTTTTATTACCATGTGAGCCGTCACGCTTCAGGACATTCATACCTATCCTACCTCGGTCTTCGTCCTTCCGTGGTTCGCTATAACTTAGTTCTGTATAGATTACCTCCTTCCCCGTCAGTGCTACAGCTCTAACTTGTAAGTGGTACAAAAAAGGTTACTCACCCAAGTAGCTGTCACATCGTCCGGGTCAGAGTGTGTGTACCCTGCTCGCAGCGCCAAATGTTGGGGTAAAAAGATGACTTCTCTGCTTCAAGGTGGACTCCCTGAGATAAGGATTCGATACCAGCCCATATAGCAACCACGGAATCACTCAGACAAAACTTCAGTTCAATACTCTGATCTTTATTCAAGCACATGCAGGGGAAGCGTTCCAGACCTAATCACCTAGGAATGAACCTTCAACGAACAAAGGATCTCCACACACAGTTATACAGTTTTCGAGGCATGGTGGCCTCGTGAACACTGGCTTACAACTGATATACGGGGCTACATTGATTTGTTAACCCTTATCAGACTGGCTGCTGAGTGGTGTTGAGGCATCTGTATTTCTCTATTGCATGTGGGGCCGATCTCAGCCCTTTGGAATGTGTTGTTCTTGCCTGGTTTCTCATACCTAGTTCTGCATTTTTTTTTAAAAGATAAGCACGCAAGCAAAGCTACTCCTTTTAACCTGATTCCATTCCTTTATGCGTCTTACTCGAGTATACTTTTTACTTTAGTATACTTTTTACTCAAATGTACTTTTTTCCCACTTACAGAAGTTTTCCTTGATTTTGAGGGATTGCCTATGATGCTGATGATACTTGCTTAAAATCTGCTACATCTCTAACTTATTCCAGTTCTGACGAAGGGTCATCGACCTGAAACGTTAACTCTGTTTCTCTCCACAGATGCTAACTGACCTGCTGAGTGTTTCCAGCATTTTCTGTTTTTATATCAAACACGGAACCTGATGCAGTTCATCGCTCCTCAACCCGTTTGGACACCGGCAGAGCCCCACAGGTAGGTACTCAGAGCGGTGGGGGAGGGCTAGCAGAGCCCCACAGGTAGGTGCTGAGAGGGGGGAGGGAGGGCTGGCAGAGGCTCGTGGGTAGGTGCTCGGAGTGGGGGTGGGGAATTTATCAGGTGATGTCTTTGAAACAAACAAGTTATTTGAACTCATCAATCTTCACATTGTATTTTTTTTCAATCTTTTTGAACCTGATCCCAGGGTAATTCCCAACTGGAAATGTCGTCTGCTGGTTTTGCCGTTTAGTTATCAGCGAACTGTTTGTTGCATTTATAAAAAAAACATTTTCAAAAGACCGACGTTTCGATGCTGGTATCGGCAGGAATATTCCAGCAACTGTACCGGGCATTGAGGTTTCTGTAGTTCTTGCTTTATTTGCATCAGATGTGTTCTTTGCAGGAATTGAAGTGCCTGTCTGTACTGAACTCAGTGCTGGTGCAGTTGTAGTTTTGTGATCTGTGGACTGTGACCAACCCACTGGGTCATGTGGACTGTGACCTCCCACTGGGTCATAAGAACTTAAGAATTAGGAACAGGAGTAGGCCATCTAGCCCCTCGAGCCTGCTCCGCCATTCAACAAGATCATGGCTGACCTGGCCGTGGACTCAGCTCCACTTACCCGCCCGCTCCCCATAACCCTTAATTCCCTTATTGGTTAAAAATCTATCTATCTGTGATTTGAATATATTCAATGAGCTAGCCTCAACTGCTTCCCTGGGCAGAGAATTCCACAGATTCACAACCCTCTGGGAGAAGAAATTCCTTCTCCACTTGATTTTAAATTGGCTCCCCCGTATTTTGAGGCTGTGCCCCTTAGTTCTAGTCTCCCCGACCAGTGGAAACAACCTCTCTGCCTCTATCTTGTCTATCCCTTTCATTATTTTAAATGTTTCTATAAGATCACCCCTCATCCTTCTGAACTCCAAGTAAAGACCCAGTCTACTCAATCTATCATCATAAGGTAACCCCCTCATCTCCAGAATCAGCCTAGTGAATCATCTCTGTACCCCCTCCAAAGCTAGTATATCCTTCCTGAAGTAAGGTGACCAAAACTGCACGCAGTACTCCAGGTGCAGCCTCACCAATACCCTGTACAGTTGCAGCAGGACCTCCCTGCTTTTGTACTCCATCCCTCTCGCAATGAAGGCCAACATTCCATTCGCCTTCCTGATTACCTGCTGCACCTGCAAACCAACTTTTTGGGATTCATGCACCCCCAGGTCTCTCTCTGTAATTTCTCCCCATTCAAATAATATTCCCTTTTACTGTTTTTTTTTTCCAAGGTGGATGGCCTCACATTTTCCAACATTGTATTCCATCTTAGCCCATTCGCTTAACTTATCTAAATCTCTTTGCAGCCTCACTGTGCCCTCTACACAACCCGCTTTCCCACTAATCTTTCTATCATCTGCAAATTTTGTTACACTACACTCTGTCCCCTCTTCCAGGTCATCTATGTATATTGTAAACAATTGTGGTCCCAGCACCGATCCCTGCGGCACACCACTAATCACCGATTTCCAACCCATTCATCCCGACTCTCTGCTTTCTGTTAGCCAGCCAATTCACTATCCATGCTAATACATTTCCTCTGACTCCGCATAGCTTTATTTTCTGCAGTAACCTTTTATGTGGCACCTTATCGAATGCCTTTTGGAAATCTAAATGCACCACATCCATCGGTACACCTCTATCCACCATGCTCGTTATATCCTCAAAGAATTTCAGTAAATTAGTTACACATGATTTCCCCTTCATGAATCCATGTTGCGTCTGCTTGATTGCACTATTCCTATCTAGATGTCCCGCTATTTCTTCCTTAATGATAGTTTCAAGCATTTTCCCCACTACAGATGTTAAACTAACCGGCCTATAGTTACCTGCCTTTTGTCTGACCCCTTTTTAAAACAGAGGCATTAGCTGCTTTCCAATCCGATGGCACCTCCCCAGAGTCCAGAGAATTTTGGTAGATTATAACGAATGCATCTGCTATAACTTCCGCCATCTTTTTTAATACCCTGGGATGCATTTCATCAGGACCAGGAGACTTGTCTACCTTGAGTCCCATTAGCCTGTCCAGCACTAGCCCCCTAGTGATAGTGATTGTCTCAAGGTCCTCCCTTCCCACATTCCTGTGACCAGCAATTTTTGGCATGGTTTTTGTGTCTTCCACTGTGAAGACCGAAGCAAAATAATTGTTTAAGGTCTCAGCCATTTCCACATTTCCCATTATTAAATCCCCCTTCTCATCTTCTAAGGGACCAACATTTACTTTAGTCACTCTTTTCCATTTTATATATCGGTAAAAGCTTTTACTATCTGTTTTTATGTTTTGCGCAAGTTTACTTTCGTAATCTTTCTTTCCCTTCTTTATTGCTTTCTTAGTCATTCTTTGCTGTCGTTTAAAATTTTCCCAATCTTTTAGTTTCCCATTAACCTTGGCCACCTTATGCGCATTGCTTTTTAATTTGATACTCTCCTTTATTTCCTTGGTTATCCACAGCTGGTTATCTCTTCTCTTATCGCCCTTCTTTTTCACTGGAATATATTTTTGTTGAGCACTATGAAAGAGCTCCTTAAGTCCTCCACTGTTCCTCAATTGTGCCACCGTTTAGTCTGTGTTCCCAGTCTACTTTAGCTAATTCTGCCCTCATCCCACTGTAGTCCCCTTTGTTTAAGCATAGTGTCGTTTGAGACACTACTTCCTCACCCTCAATCTGTATTACAAATTCAACCATACTGTGATCACTTATTCCGAGAGGATCTTTTACTAGGAGATCGTTTATTATTCTTGTCTCATTACACAGGACCAGATCTAAGATAGCTTGCTCCCTTGTAGGTTCTGTAACATACTGTTCTAAGAAACAATCCCGTATGCATTCTATGAATTCCTCCTCAAGGCCACCCCGTGCGATTTGATTTGACCAATCGATATGTAGGTTAAAATCCCCCATGATTACTGCCATTCCTTTTTCACATGCCTCCATTATTCCCGATTATTGTCCGCCCCACCGTGAAGTTATTATTTGGGGACCTATAAACTACGCCCACCAGTGACTTTTTCCCCTTACTATCTCTAATCTCCACCCACAATGATTCAACATTTTGTTCATTAGAGCCAATATCGTCTCTCACAACTGCCCTGATATCATCCTTTATTAACAGAGCTACCCCACCTCCTTTTCCTTCTTGTCCATCTTTCCGAATTGTCAGATACCCCTGTATGTTTAATTCCCAGTCTTGGCCACCCTGCAACCACATTTCTGTAATGGCCACCAAATCATACACATTTGTAATGATTTGTGCCGTCGATTCATTTACTTTGTTTCGAATGCTGTGTGCGTTTAGGTAAAGTGTTTTAATACTAGTTTTTAAACCATGATTTTTAGTTTTGACCCCTCCTGCAGCCCCTTTATATTCATACATATTGTCCCTTCCTATCACCTTGTGGTTTACACTTACCCCAGTGCTACTCTGCTCTGTTGCCTCCTGCCTTTTGCATTCTTTCTTGGGGTTCTGTTCATTTGAGCTCTCACCCATTCTAACTAGCTTAGAGCCCTCTCCTGGGTTCCCATCGCCTGCCAAGCTAGTTTAAAGCCTTCCCAACCGTACTATCAAAACCACCCGCGAGAACATTGGTCCCGTCTCTGTTGAGGTGTAACCTGTCCGACTTGTACAGGTCCCACCTTCCCCAGAAGCAGTCCCAATTGTTCAGGAAACTAAAGCCCTCCCTCCTACACCAACAGGAGAGTGGAGAGCACCAGTTCAAACTGTCACAGGACGAGAGAGTAGAGAGCACCAGTTCCAACTGTCGCAGGAGAGAGAGTGGAGAGCACCAGCTCCAACTGTCACAGGAGAGAGAGTGGAGAGCACCAGCTCCAACTGTCGCAGGAGAAAGAGTGGAGAGCACCAGTTCCAACTGTCACAGGAGAGAGAGTGGAGAGCACCAGCTCCAACTGTCGCAGGAGAAAGAGTGGAGAGCACCAGTTCCAACTGTCACAGGAGAGAGAGTGGAGAGCACCAGTTCCAACTGTCGCAGGAGAGAGAGTGGAGAGCACCAGCTCCAACTGTCGCAGGAGAGAGAGTGGAGAGCACCAGTTCCAACTGTCGCAGGAGAGAGAGTGGAGAGCACCAGTTCCAACTGTCACAGGACGGGAGAGTGGAGAGCACCAGCTCCAACTGTTGCAGGAGAGTGGAGAGCACCAGTTCCAACTGTCGCAGGAGAGAGTGGACTGTGTGTGGACTGTGACCAACCCACTGGGTCATGTGGACAGTGACCAACCCACTGGTTCACATGGACTGTGACCAACCCACTGGGTCATGTGGACTGTGACCTCCCACTGGGTCATGTGGGCTGTGACCAACCCACTGGGTCACGTGGACTGTGACCTCCCACTGGGTCACGTGGGCTGTGCCTTCCCACTGGGTCATGTGAGCTGTGACCTCCCACTGGGTCACGTGGACTGTGACCTCCCACTGGGTCACGTGGGCTGTGACCTCCCACTGGGTCATGTGAGCTGTGACCAACCCACTTGAGCTGTGACCAACCCACTGGGTCACGTGGACTTTGACCTCCCATTGGGTCATGTGGACTGTGACCTCCCACTGGGTCACGTGGGCTGTGACCTCCCACTGGGTCACGTGGACTGTGACCTCCCACTGGATCACGTGGACTGTGACCTCCCACTGGGTCACGTGGCGATGGGGAAAGGGAGGGTGGGAGACGGGGAAAGGGAGACTGGCTGACGGGGAAAGGGATGGTGGGCGACGAGGAAAGGGATGGAGGACGACGAGGAAAGGGAGGGAGGGCGACGGGGAAAGGGAGGGTGGACGAGGGGGAAAGGGAGGGTGGATGAGGGGGAAAGGGAGGGTGGATGAGGGGGAAAGGGAGAGTGGACGAGGGGGAAAGGGAGGGTGGGGGACGGGGGAAAGAAAAGTTCGGAGAAGGGAAAGGAATGGTGGGTGAGGGGGAAAGGGAGGGCGAGCGAGGGGGAAAGGGAGGGAGGGCGATGGGGAAAGTGAGGATGGACGATGGGGAATGGGAATTTCGGCAACGAGGAAAGGGAGGGTGGGCGAAGGGGTAAATAAGGATGGGCGCAAGGGGATGGGAGGGTGGGCGATGGGGAAATGGAGGGTGTGGGACGGGGAAAGGGAGGGTGGGTGATGGTGGAAAGGGAGGGAGAGCGATGGGGAAAGGGAGGGAAGGCAACGGGGAAAGGGAGGGTCGGCGAGAGGGAAAGGGAGGGTCAGCGATGGGGGGTGTGAGTGTCGGTCCTGGGGAAAAGGAGGGTGGGTGAGGTGGAAAAGGGATGATGGTGGATGGGGAAAGAGAGGATGGGTGGGGGGAAAGGGAGTGTAGGCGATGGGGAAATGGGGTTAGGCGATGGGGAATGGGAAGGTCGGTCATGGGAAAAGGGAGGGTGGGCTATGGGGAAAGGGAGGGTGAGCAAGAGGGAATAGGGACATTGGGCAAGGGGTAAAAGGGACGGTGGGCGATGGTTAATGGGAGGGTGGTTGAGCGGGAAAATGAGGGTGGACAAGGGGGGGAAAGGAGGGTCGGTGGGGAAAATGAGAGTGTGCGAGGGGAAAGGGAGGGTGGGTGATGGTGGAAAGTGAGGGAGGGCGATGGGGAAAGAGACGGTGGGCGATGCGGAAATGAGACGGTCAGCAATGGCGTGAGTGTGTCAGCTCTGGGGAAAGGGAAGGTAGGTGAGGCGGAAAAGGGATGGTGGGGGATGGGGAAAGGGAGGGTGGGTGAGCGGGAAAGGGAGGGATACCATCCCTCTCCCCTTCGCCCACCCTCCCTCTCCCCTGCACCCACCCACCCTTTCCCCATCGCCCATCTTCCCTTTTTCCATCGACCACGCTCCCTTTCCCTCGCACTGACACTGCCATTCCTCATTGCCGACACTCACTTTTCACCTTGCCGACCCTCCGTTTTTCCCACCACCGACCCACCCTCTCCCCATCGCCCACCTTCCACTTCCCCCGTCACACACCATCCCTTTCCCCGTCGCCCACCCTCCCTGTTCCCATCACCCACCCTCCCGTTACCTTGCGCCGACCTTCCCTTTCCCCGTTGCCCACCCTCCCTTTCCGCACCACCGACCTGCCCATTTCACCATGGACCTTCGCTTTCCCCATCGCCCACCCTGCCTTTCCTTATCAGCCACCCTCCCTCTCCCCTTCGCCCACCCTCCCGTTCCCCCTCGCCCACCTTCCCGCTTCCTCTCGTCCACCCTCCCTTTCCCCGTCGCCCACCCTCTGTCTCCCCATCACCGACCCTCCCTCTCCACATCGCTCACCCTCCCTCTCCATATCGCACACCCTCCCTTTCCCCATCGCCCACCCTCCCTTTCCCCGTCCCTCCATTTCCTCATGACCCACCCTCCCTCTCCCGATCGCCCACCCACCCGTTGCATCTCGCTTACCCTCCCTTTCCTCCTCGCCCACCCTCCCTCTCCGCATTGCCCACCATCCCTCTCCCCGTCACCCACCCTCCCTCTCCCCATCGCCCACCCTCCCTCTCCCCGGACCTACCTCCAAGAAATCAGGGATGCATGCAATAAAGGTACAGCAGTTATCATGGGCGACTTTAATCTAGAGATTGGGCTAACCAAACTGGTAGCAATACAGTGGAGGAGGATTTCCTGGAGTGTATTAGGGATGGTTTTCTGGACCAATATGTCAAGGAACCAACTAGAGGGCTGGCCATCCTAGACTGGGTGATGTGTAATGAGAAAGGACTAATTAACAATCTTGTTGTGCGAGGCCCCTTGGGGAAGAGTGACCATAATATGGTAGAATTCTTTATTAAGATGGAGAGTGACACAGTTGATTCAGAAACTAAGGACCTGAACTTAAGGAAAGGTAACTACGATGGTATGAGATGTGAATTGGCTAGGATAGACTGGCAAATGATACTTCAAGGGTTGACTGTGGATAGGCAATGGCAAACATTTAAAGATCACATGGATGAACGTCAACAATTGTACATCCCTGTCTGGAGTAAAAATAAAATGGGGAAGGTGACTCAACCGTGGCTAACAAGGGAAATTAAGGATAGTGTTAAATCCAAGGAAGAGGCATATAAATTGGCCAGAAAAAGCAGCAAACCTGAGAACTGGAAGAAATTTAGAATAGAGGAGGACAAAGGGTTTAATTAGGAGGGGGGAAATAGAGTATGAGAGGAAGCTTGCCGGGAACATAAAAACTGACTGCAAAAGCTTCTATAGATATGTGAAAAGAAAAAGATTAGTGAAGACAAACATAGGTCCCTTGCAGTCAGATTCAGGTGACTTTATAATGGGGAACAAAGAATTGGCAGACCAATTGAACAAATACTTTGGTTCCGTCTTCACAAAGAAAGACACAAATAACCTTCCGGAAGTACTAGGGGACCGAGGGTCCAGTGAGAAGGAGGAACTGAAGGATATCCTTATTAGGCGGGAAATTGTGTTAGGGAAATTGATGAGATTGAAGGCCGATAAATCCCCGGGCCTGATAGTCTGCATCCCAGAGTACTTAGGGAAGTGGCCCTAGAAATAGTGGATGCATTGGTGATTATTTTCCAACAGTCTATCAACTCTGGATCAGTTCCTATGGACTGGAGGGTAGCTAATGTAACACCACTTTTTAATATCGATTGGTCAAATCAAATCGCAGGGGGTAGCCTGGAGGAGGAATTCATAGAATACATACGGGATTGTTTCTTAGAACAGTATGTAACAGAGCCTACAAGGGAGCAAGCCATTTTGGATCTGGTCCTGTGTAACGAGACAGGAAAAATAAACGATCTCCTCGTAAAAGATCCTCTCGGAATGAGTGATCACAATATGGTTGAATTTGTAATACAGATTGAGGATGAGGAAGTTGTGTCAGAAACGAGAGTACTATGCTTAAACAAAGGGGACTACAGTGGGATGAGGGCAGAGTTGGCTAAAGTAGACTGGAAACAAGGACTAAACGGTGGCACAATTGAGGAACAGTGGAGGACTTTTAAGGAGCTCTTTCATAATGCGCAACAAAAATATATTCCAGTGAAAAAGGGCGGCAAGAGAAGAGATAACCAGCCGTGGATAACCAAGGAAATAAAGGAAAGTATCAAATCAAAGTCCAATGCGTATAAGGTGGCCAAGGTTAGTGGGAAACTAGAGGATTGGCAAGATTTTAAGCAACAGCAAAGAATGACTAAAAAAGCAATAAAGAAAGAGAAGATAGATTACGAAGGTAAACTTGCGCAAAACATAAAAACAGATAGTAAAAGCTTTTACAGATATATAAAACGGAAAAGAGTGACTAAAGTAAATGTTGGTCCCTTAGAAGATGAAAAGGGGGATTTAATAATGGGAAATGTGGAAATGGCTGAGACCTTAAACAATTATTTTGCTTCCGTCTTCACAGTGGAAGACACAAAAACCATGCCAAAAATTGCTGGTCATAGGAATGTGGGAAGGGAGGACCTTGAGATGATCACTATCACTAGGGAGGTAGTGCTGGACAGACTAATGGGATTGAAGGTAGACAAGTCCTCTGGTCCTGATGAAATGCATCCCAGGGAATTAAAAGAGATGGCGGAAGTTATAGCAGATGCATTTGTTATAATCTACCAAAATTCTCTGGACTCTGGGGAGGTACCAGCGGATTGGAGAGCAGCTAATGTAACGCCTCTGTTTAAAAAAGGGGGCAGGCAAAAGGCAGGTAACTATAGGCCGGTTAGTTTAACATCTGTAGTGGGGAAAATGCTTGAAACTATCATTAAGGAAGAAATAGCGGGACATCTGGATAGGAATAGTGCAATCAAGCAGACGCAGCATGGATTCATGAAAGGGAAATCATGTTTAACTAACTTACTGGAATTCTTTGAGGATATAACGAGCATGGTGGATAGAGGTGTACCGATGGATGTGGTGTATTTCGATTTCCAAAAGGCATTCGATAAGGTGCCACACAAAAGGTTACTGCAGAAGATAAAGGTACGCGGAGTCAGAGGAAATGTATTAGCATGGATAGAGAATTGGCTGGCGAACAGAAAGCAGAGAGTCGGGATAAATGGGTCCTTTTCCGGTTGGAAATCAGTGGTTAGTGGTGTGCCACAGGGATCAGTGCTGGGACCACAACTGTTTACAATATACATAGAGGAGGGGACAGAGTGTAGTGCAACAAAATTTGCAGATGACACAAAGATTAGTGGGAAAGCGGGTTGTGTAGAGGACTCAGAGAGGCTACAAGGAGATTTGGATAGGTTAAGCGAATGGGCTAAGGTTTGGCAGATGGAATACAATGTCGGAAAGTGTGAGGTCATCCACCTTGGGAAAAAAAACAGTAAAAGGGAATATTATTTGAATGGGGAGAAATTACAACATGCTGTGGTGCAGAGGGACCTGGGGGTCCTTGTACATGAAACTCTTTTAGGAGTTAACAGAAAAACATTAAACCGTGCCCCCTGATCTGGGGGAAACACCAACATTTACAATGCCATTTTTTTTTTTGGCACAGAATTTAATTTTTCTCCAAGTGCCCCCTATAAAAGGGGAAAGGGACACTAAAAGCACCGGCAATTAAAACAAATTAAACGTTAAAACATAAAATCAAATTAAAATTTGGTTGCCGGGCGTGACGATGCACTCCAGTCCCTCCGGTGCCCACCTCTCGCGGAAGGCCGCGAGCGTACCGGTGGACACCGCGTGCTCCATCTCCAAGGACACCCTGGCACGGATGTACGCGCAGAAGAGAGGCAGGCAGTCAGGTTGAACGACCCCCTCGACCGCCCGCTGCCTGGACCGGCTGATGGCACCCTTGGCCGTGCCCAGGAGCAGTCCTACGAGGAGGCCCTCGGACCTACCCGCTCCCCTCCGCACAGGGTGTCCAAAGATCAGGAGTGTGGGACTGAAGTGCAGCCAGAATTTCAGGAGCAGCCCCTTTAAATAATAAAACAGGGGCTGCAACCTCGTGCATTCCATAAAAACATGGAACACGGACTCTTCCAGACCGCAGAAATTGCAGGCGGCCTGGGAGCCCGTGAACCGGCTTAAAAATTTATTGAACGGGACTGCTCCGTGCACCACCCTCCAGGCCAAGTCCCCGATAAATACTGGGAGGACTCCCGCGTAGAGTGCCCTCCATCGGGGACCCCCGCCTCCTCCGGATGGCAAGATGGTACGCCATGGCGTGTCCAGACGGCCGGCGAGGATGGCAAAGTTGAGAGTGTGCAGGAGCAGCCCGTACAGGAAACCCCTCCGCGCGGAACTGAAAGGCACGGAGGGGATTTCCCCGAGGCGGCTCAAGTTGTGAGGCGCCGGCCCCCGAGGGAGGTTCCGGGGTTTGGCGCCGATGAGGAATTCCGTCCGGACGGGGGTCAGTTCGGACGGGATCTCCCCACGTGCTTGAGCCTCCTCGATGCACCTAACAGAGTCGGGGCCCAGAGCTCTTTTTAGCGACTCGATGGCATCGGCCGCGTGGCGGACGTTGGCAGAATTTAGGCGCCGCGCCAGCGTGTCTGGCGCCATCCAGCCCGCTCCTCCGCCATTGAGCAGATCCCTGACCCTGGTCACCTCACCAGCCACAGCCCTCTCGTCCGACTGCCACCTAAAACCTTGTCGTGGAGGTACGGATTCCCAAGCAGCGGCTCCTGCAGGACGGCCGCCCCCAAAAGGTTAGTTTGCAGGTGCAGCAGGTAATCAGGAAGGCGAATGGAATGTTGGCCTTCATTGCGAAAGGGATGGAGTACAAAAGCAGGGAGGTGTTGCTGCAACTGTATAAGGTATTGGTAAGGTCGCACCTGGAGTACTGCGTGCAGTTTTGGTCACCTTACTTTAGGAAGGATATACTAGCTTTGGAAGGGGTACAGAGACGATTCACTAGGCTGATTCGAGAAATGAGGGGGTTAACTTATGATGATAGATTGAGTAGACTGGGTCTTTACTCCTTGGAGTTCAGAAGGATGAGGGGTGATCTTATAGAAACATTTAAAATCATGAAAGGGATAGACAAGATAGAGGCAGAGAGGTTGTTTCCATTGGTGGGGGAGACTAGAACGAGGGGGCACAGCCTCAAAATACGGAGGAGCCAATTTATAACCGAGTTGAGAAAGAATTTCTTCTCCCAGAGGGTTGTGAATCTGTGGAATGCTCTGCCCAAGGAAGCAGTTGAGGCTGGCTCATTGAATGTTTTCAAGTCAAAGATAGATAGATTTTTAAGCAATAAGGGAATTAAGGGTTACGGGGAGAGGGCGGGTAAGTGGAGCTGAGTCCATGACCAGATCAGCCATGATCTTATTGAATGGCGGAGCAGGCTCGAGGGGCTAGATGGCCTACTCCTGTTCCTAATTCTTATGTTCTTAAGAAAGGAGAGAGAGAAAACAGGGAATTATAGACCGGTTACCTGACATCAGTAGTGGGGAAAATGTTGGAATCAATTATTAAAGATGAAATAACAGCTCATTTGGAAAGCAGTGACAGGATTGGTCCAAGTCAGCATGGGTTTATGAAAGGGAAATCATGCTTGACAAATCTTCTGGAATTTTTTGAGGATGTAACTAGTCGAGTGGACAAGGGAGAACCAGTGGATGTGGTGTATTTGGACTTTCAAAAGGCTTTTGACAAGGTTCCACACAAGAGATTGGTGTGCAAAATTAAAGCACATTTTATTGGGGGGTAATGTACTGACGTGAATAGAGAACTGGTTGGCAGACAGGAGGCAGAGAGTCGGGATAAACGGGTCCTTTTCAGAATGGCAGGCAGTGACTAGTGGGGTGCCACAGGGCTCAGTGCTGGGACCCCAGCTATTTACAATATACATGAATGATTTGGATGAAAGAATTGAGTGTAATATCTCCAAGTTTGCAGATGACACTAAACTGGGTGGCGGTGTGAGCTGTGTGGAGGACGCTAAGAGGCTGCACAGTGACTTGGACAGGTTAGGTGAATGGGCAAATGTATGACAGATGCAGTATAATGTGGATAAATGTGAGGTTATCCACTTTGGGGGCAAAAACACGAAGGCAGAATATTATCTGAATGGCGGCAGATTAGGAAAAGGGGAGGTGCAACGAGACCTGGGTGTCATGGTACATCAGTCATTGAAAGTTGGCATGCAGGTACAGCAGGCGGTGAAGAAGGCAAATGGTATGTTGGCCTTCATAGCGAGAGAATTTGAGTATAGGAGCAAGGAGATCTTACTGCAGTTGTGCAGCGCCTTGGTGAGGCCTCATCTGGAATACTGTGTTCAGTTTTGGTCTCCTAATCTGAGGAAGGACTTTCTTGCTATTGAGGGAGTACAGCGAAGGTTCACCAAACTGATTCCCGGGATGGCAGGACTGACATAAGAGGAGACTGGATCGACTGGGCCTGTATTCACTGGAGTTTAGAAGGGTGAGAGGGATCTCATAGAAACATATAAAATTCTGCCGGGACTAGACAGGTTAAGATGCGGGAAGAATGTTCCCCATGTTGGGGAAGTGCAGAACCAGGGAACATAGTCTTAGGATAAGGGGTAGGCCATTTAGGACTGAGATGAGGAGAAACTTCTTCACTCAGAGAGTTGTTAACCTGTGGAATTCCCTGCCGCAGAGAGTTGTTGATGCCAGTTCATTGGATATATTCAAGAGGGAGTTAGATGTGGCCCTTACGGCTAAAGGGATCAAGGGGTATGGAGAGAAAGCAGGAAAAGGGTACTGAGGTGAATGATCAGTCATGATCGTATTGAATGGTGGTGCAGGCTCGAAGAGCCGAATGGCCTACTCAGCACATATTTTCTATGTTTCCCTTTCTCCATTGCTCACCCTCCCTCTACCCATTACCGACTCTCCCTTTCCCAATCACCCACACTCCGTTTCCCAATCAGCAACCCATCCTTTCCCCGTCCCCCGCTTTCCCCATCGTTGACCCCCGGTTTCCCCATCACCGACTCTCCCTTTCCCCCTCGCCGATCCTCCATTTCCCCACCACCGACTCTCCCATTCCACATTACGGACCCTCCCTTTCCCCATCGCCCACCCTCTCTCTTCCCGTCACCCACCCTCTCTCTCCCTGTCGGCCATCCTCCCAATATGCCTTGCCCATCCTTCCGTCTCCCAGTCGCACAACCACCCACTTCCACCTCGCCTACCCTACGAGTCCCCCTAGCCATACCATTCCTCTCCCCCTCACCCATTCTCCCTCTCCCCCTCGCCATACGCTCCCTCTCTGCCACCCTCCCCCTCGTACACCCTCCCTTTCCTGTTGCCCACCCTCCATCTCTCCCCCCCCTCCTCCTTTCTCTCTCCATTCCCTCTCTCCCACCGCCCCGCTCTCCCCCCTCTCTCCCACTCCCTCCGCTCTCACCCTCTCTCTCCCACCCCCCTCCTCTCCCTCCCACTCCCACTATATGCCTCACCCACCCTTCTCTCTCCCTGTCGCCCAACCTTCCACTACCCTCGCCATTCCCTTCCTCTCCCCCTCGCCATTCGCTCCCTCTCCCCACTCTCCCCCTCGCCCACCCTCCCTTTCCTGTCGCCCACTCTCCCCCCCTCCCTCTTCACCCCTCCTCCTCTCTCACCCCTCCTCCTCCTCCTCTCTCACCCCCCCTCCTCCTCCTCTCTCTCTCCCCCTCTCCTCTCTCTCTCACCCCCCCTCCTCCTTCTCTCTCTCCCCCTCTCCTCTCTCTCTCCCCCTCTCCTCTCTCTCTCCCCCTATCTCTAGCGCCCCCTCTTACTCTCCACCCCTCCTCTCCCCCTCCCTCCTCTCTCCCCTCCACCGCCCCTCCTCTCTCCCCTCTACCCACCTCTCTCCCCCCCTCCTCTCTTCCCCCCTCCCTCCACATCTATCTCACCCCCTCCTCTCTCTCCCCTCAGCCCCCCTCCTCTCTCTCCCCTTCCACTCCCCCACTCTCTCCCCACACCCCCCTCCCCACCTCTCCTCCCCTCTCTTACCCTCCCCCACCACTCCCCCCTCCTCCTCTCTTTCCCTCCTCCCCCCCATCCTCTCTCTCCCTCCTCCGCCCCCCCTCCCTCTCCCACCCCCCTCCCCCTCCTCTCTCCCCCCCTCCCCCTCCTCTCTCTCTCCCCCTCCCCCTCCTCTCTCTCCCACCCTTCTCCTCCTCTCGCCCCCTCCTCTTCCTCCTCTTCCTCCTCCTCCTCTCCCCTCCCTCCCCCACCCCTCCTCCTCTCTCTCTCCCCCTCTCCTCTCTCTCTCCCCCTTTCCTCTCTCTCCCTCTATCTCTAGCCCCCCCTCTTACTCTCCACCCCTCCTCTCTCCCCTCCACCGCCCCTCCTCTCTCCCCTCCACCCACCTCTCTCCCCCTCCTCCTCTCCCTCTCCCCCCTCCTCCTCCTCTCTTCCCCCCTCCCTCCACATCTCTCTCACCCCCTCCCTCCACATCTCTCTCACCCACTCCTCTCTCTCCCCACACCCCCCCTCCCCTTCCCACCTCTCCTCCCCTCTCTTACCCTCCCCCCTCCTCCTCTCTTTCCCTCCTCCCCCCCATCCTCTCTCTCCCTCCTCCGCCCCCCTCCCTCTCCCACCCCCTACTCCTCCTCTCTCCCCCCCTCCCCCTCCTCTCTCTCTCTCCCCCCTCCCCCTCCTCTCTCTCTCTCTCCCCCCTCCCCCTTCTCTCTCTCCCACCCTTCTCCTCCTCTCGCCCCCTCCTCCTCCTCTCTCCCCCCCTCCTCCTCCTCTCTCCCCCCTCCTCCTCCTCTCTCCCCCCTCCTCCTCCTCCTCCTCTCTCCCCCCTCCTCCTCCTCTCTCCCCCCTCTCCTCCTCCTCTCCCCCCTCTCCTCCTCCTCTCTCTCCCCCCTCCCCCTCCTCTCTCTCCCACCCTTCTCCTCCTCTCGCCCCCCTCCTCCTCCTCCTCTCTCCCTCCCCCTCCTCTCTCCACTGCCCCCTCGCTCTCCCTCTCCCCACCTCCTCCTCTAACCCCATTCCTCCTCCTCTCTCTCCCTCCCCCCTCCCCCTTCTCTCTCTCTCCCCCCTCCCCCTTCTCTCTCTCTCCCCCCTCCCCCTTCTCTCTCTCCCTCCCCCCTCCCCCTTCTCTCTCTCTCCCCCCTCCCCCTTCTCTCTCTCCCTCCCCATCCACCTCTCTCTCCCGCCCCCTTCCTCCTCTCTCTTCCCCCTCCCTCCCTCCTCCCCCTCCCTCCCTCCCTCCTCCTCTCTCTTCCCCCTCCCCCTCCCTCCCTCCTCCTCTCTCTTCCCTCTCTCTCCTCTTCTCTCTTCCCCCTCCCTCCTCCTCTCTCTTCCCCCTCCCTCTCTTCTCCCTCTCTCTGCTCCCTCCCTCCTCCTCGCTCTACCCCCCCCCCCTCCACACCCCCTCCCTTCCTCCTCTCTCTTACCCCCCCCCCCTCCACACCCCCTCCCTTCCTCCTCTCTTACCCCCCCCTCCCCGTCTCTAATCCCCCTCCCCATCTCCTCTCTCTAATCCCCCTCCCCATCTCCTCTCTCTAACCCCCCTCCCCATCTCCTCTACCCCCTCCTCCTCCTTTCACCCCCTCCCTCTCCTCCTCCTTTCTCCCCCTCCCTCTCCTCCTCTCTCTCTCTCTCTCTCTACCCCCTCATCTCTCTCCTCTCTCTCCCTTACCCGTCGACTGAAAACATTTCACTCGGCGGTCGCTCACCGGCGCAACGGACGCCCCATTTTCACGCCCCGGCACATAGCACTGGCTGTGCTGCGCAGGCGCCGTACAGCCCTTGCCGCGAGCTGGAGGCCCACTCTCCCCATCGGGACTACATTATCCAGACAGCATCGCGCCCGCGCCCGCGCAGTGAGGGGCAGGAGCCGATAACAGAGCCGGGTCGCGGTGTCCCCTCGGAGTTGTAGTTTGTGCTGACCCTGGGCGCGTATAGCAGCGGTTGGCGGCCAGCGTGCGGTTTAAATGTGAGGGAGCGCTAGCGGCGGGTGTGTTCTATGGGAAAGTTCTGGAACAGCCGAACATCGCCCGTTATTGTGTCTGCTTTTATACCTAGTTAGGATGCACCTGTGAGCAAGAAGCAACAAAATATTGAAGAAAGAAATGATAAACAGATAACTCGGCCCTTCTACAGGCAGTTTGCAATCGGCCCTTTCGTGAACTGGAACACAACGAGTTCACCTCCTGAGATAAAGTTCTGCACCAGTTCTCCCGAATCCTTAAAGCTAACAAAATCAAACTCTGGACTATCTGTCGGTCCGCACACCTCCATCACTCAGCCCTTTGACCGTGTTGGAGAATGTTACATGTGAATATCGGGTTGTGTGCTCGCAGTCACTAATCGGACATGTCTCCATATTTGGATCATAAGAACATAACATAAGTTCATGTCTCCATTCTGCCCATCGAGTCTGTGCCGGCCCTTTGCTGGAGTTGATCCAGTCTTCCCGCTCTTTCCTCACAGCCCTGTATTGTTTCCCTGCCAGTTTTTACTCAATTCCCTTTTGAGCGTTACTATCAGGGATAGTATTAAAGCCAAGGAAGTGGCATACAAATTGGCCAGAAATAGCAGCGAACCTGGGGACTGGGAGAAATTTAGAACTCAGCAGAGGAGGACAAAGGGTTTGATTAGGGCAGGGAAAATGGAGTATGAGAAGAAGCTTGCAGGGAACATTAAGACGGATTGCAAAAGTTTCTATAGATATGTAAAGAGAAAAAGGTTAGTAAAGACAAATGTAGGTCCCCTGCAGTCAGAATCAGGGGAAGTCATAACGGGGAACAAAGAAATGGCGGACCAATTGAACAAGTACTTTGGTTCAGTATTCACGAAGGAGGACACGAACAACCTTCCGGTTATAAAAGGGGTCGGGGGGTCTAGTAAGGAGGAGGAACTGAGGGAAATCCTTATTAGCCGGGAAATTGTGTTGGGGAAATTGATGGGATTGAAGGCCGATAAATCCCCAGGGCCTGATGGACTGCATCCCAGAGTACTTAAGGAGGTGGCCTTGGGAATAGTGGATGCGTTGACAGTCATTTTCCAACATTCCATTGACTCTGGATCAGTTCCTATGGAGTGGAGGGTAGCCAATGTAACCCCACTTTTTAAAAAAGGAGGGAGAGAGAAAACAGGGAATTATAGACCGGTCAGCCTGACATCGGTAGTGGGTAAAATGATGGAATCAATTATTAAGGATGTCATAGCAGTGCATTTGGAAAGAGGTGACATGATAGGTCCAAGTCAGCATGGATTTGTGAAAGGGAAATCATGCTTGACAAATCTTCTGGAATTTTTTGAGGATGTTTCCAGTAGAGTGGATAAGGGAGAACCAGTTGATGTGGTATATTTGGACTTTCAGAAGGCGTTCGACAAGGTCCCACACAAGAGATTGATGTGCAAAGTTAGAGCACATGGGATTGGGGGTAGTGTACTGACATGGATTGAGAACTGGTTGTCAGACAGGAAGCAAAGAGTAGGAGTAAATGGGTACTTTTCAGAATGGCAGGCAGTGACTAGTGGGGTACCGCAAGGTTCTGTGCTGGGGCCCCAGCTGTTTACACTGTACATTAATGATTTAGATGAGGGGATTAAATGTAGTATCTCCAAATTTGCGGATGACACTAAGTTGGGTGGCAGTGTGAGCTGCGAGGAGGATGCTGTGAGGCTGCAGAGCGACTTGGATAGGTTAGGTGAGTGGGCAAATGCATGGCAGATGAAGTATAATGTGGATAAATGTGAGGTTATCCACTTTGGTGGTAAAAACAGAGAGACAGACTATTATCTGAATGGTGACAGATTAGGAAAAGGGGAGGTGCAAAGAGACCTGGGTGTCATGGTACATCAGTCATTGAAGGTTGGCATGCAGGTGCAGCAGGCGGTTAAGAAAGCAAATGGCATGTTGGCCTTCATAGCAAGGGGATTTGAGTACAGGGGCAGGGAGGTGTTGCTACAGTTGTACAGGGCATTGGTGAGGCCACACCTGGAGTATTGTGTACAGTTTTGGTCTCCTAACCTGAGGAAGGACATTCTTGCTATTGAGGGAGTGCAGCGAAGGTTCACCAGACTGATTCCCGGGATGGAGGGACTGACCTATCAAGAAAGACTGGATCAACTGGGCTTGTATTCACTGGAGTTCAGAAGAATGAGAGGGGACCTCATAGAAACATATAAAATTCTGACGGGGTTAGACAGGTTAGATGCAGGAAGAATGTTCCCAATGTTGGGGAAGTCCAGAACCAGGGGTCACAGTCTAAGGATAAGGGGTAAGCCATTTAGGACCGAGATGCGGAGGAACTTCTTCACCCAGAGAGTGGTGAACCTGTGGAATTCTCTACCACAGAAAGTTGTTGAGGCCAATTCACTAAATATATTCAAAAAGGAGTTAGATGAAGTCCTTACTGCTAGGGGGATCAAGGGGTATGGCGAGAAAGCAGGAATGGGGTACTGAAGTTGAATGTTCAGCCATGAACTCATTGAATGGCGGTGCAGGCTAGAAGGGCCGAATGGCCTACTCCTGCACCTATTTTCTATGTTTCTATGTTTTCTATGAATCTGCTCCCACCGCCTTATCAGGCCGAGAATTCCCGGTCCCTCGCTAAAAGAACTTTCTCTTCCTGCTTCTTTCCCAATTTGTGTCCTCTGCTGGCTTCCCGCTTCCCGCTTCCCTCTCAACTCCTCCATGATTGAACTCCTCTCACAAACCCTCCCTGAAACTGCTGTCAGTCCGGGCTCTCATTTGCTGTCAATGAGCATCAAAGCTCCGGGTCCCAGGACTCGGCGTCTCGCCGCCCGCCCGCGCGCCCGCGGCTGTGCTCATCTCCCCATCAGGACTACATTACCCAGGCCGCCTCGCGCCTGCGCACTGAGGGACAGGAGCCCGCAGCAGAGGGGGAAGCCGGGCCGCGGTGCCCCCTGGGAGTTGTAGTTGCCCTGACCCCGGGCTGCCCGCCCGCGCGCTCACACGGCGGCTGGCGGGCAGTGTGAGTGTGAGGCAGCGCGAGTGGCCGGCGGGCCGGGACCCCAGTGAGTTCGGTGCAGCAGCACTGTCCCTTCAGGCTGACTTTTTATTGTGCTCTTGTTGCTGGCCACATGCTCCATTTGCTCCTTTAGTAGGGACTCCGTTATTTACCCTACCACCCATGTTAGGTTATTCAGGTCGAGAATTCCCTGGATTTTTCTCCAGTTGAATATTGGGAAGACCGAAGCTATTGTTTCCGGTCCCCGCCACAAACTCCGTTCCCAGGCCACCGACTCCATCCCTCTCCCCAACTTCTGTCTGAGGCTGAACAACACTGTTCGCAACCGAGGTGTCAGATTTGACCTGAACTGAGCTTTCGACCACGTAGCCGCAGCATAACTAAAACCGCCTATTTCCACCTGCGTAACATCGCCTGTTTCCGCCGCTGCCTCAGCTCTTCTGCTGCTGAAACCCTCATCCGGGCCTTTGTTACCTCCAGGCTTGACTATTCCCAAACACTCCGGGCCGGCCTCCCACATTCTCCCCTATGTCGGGAAGTATAAGAGCTGGAGCGGCAAACCACTACAATTTCCAGCGCGAGCTGTTCTAAGTATGCGATGGCTTTGAGGTGGGTGATTGGGTGACGTCACCAGGACCCAGGTCGCTGTGTGGAGTGCGGACAGTAGCATCGGCGGGGCCATGGTAAAGCAGAGGAGCGGGAAGGATGTGGTGGAGGGGCGACGAATGTTTGCTGCGGAGGAGCGGCAGGAGATCGTGGCAGAGGTGCGGCGAATGAGAGTACGTGGCCCAGAAGAGCCGAGAGCCCAGGGGCAGCATGGGCCAGCCCACGCTGCGATATAAGAACATAAGAAATAGGAGCAGAAGCAGGAGTAGGCCATTTGGCTCCTCGAGCCTGCTCCGCCATTCAATAAGATCATGACTGGTCTGATCATGGACTCAGCTTCACTTCCCTGCCCGCTACCCGTAACCCTTTACTTCCTTATCACTCAAAAATCTGTCTATCTCCGCCTTAAATATATTCAATGACCCAGCCTCCACAGCTCTATGGGGCAGAGAATTCCATAGATTTGCAACTCTCTGAGAGAATAAATTTCTCCTCATCTCCTTACCTTTAAATGGCGGCCCCTTATTCTGAGACTAGTTTTAGTTTTTCCTATGAGTGGAAATGTCCTCTCTGCATCCACCTTGTCAAGTCCCCTCATTATCTTATAAGTCTCAACAGAAACATAGAAACATAGAAAATAGGTGCAGGAGTAGGCCATTCGGCCCTTCTAGCCTGCACCGCCATTCAATGAGTTCATGGCTGAACATGCAACTTCAGTACCCCATTCCTGCTTTCTCACCATACCCCTTGATTCCCCTAGTAGTAAGGACTTCATCTAACTCCTTTTTGAATATATTTAGTGAATTGGCCTCAACAACTTTCTGTGGTAGAGAATTCCACAGGTTCACCACTCTCTGGGTGAAGAAATTCCTCCTCATCTCGGTCCTAAATGGCTTACCCCTTATCCTTAGACTGTAACCCCTGGTTCTGGACTTCCCCAACATCGGAAACATTCTTCCTGCATCTAACCTGTCCAATCCCGTCAGAATTTTATATGTTTCTATGATATCCCCTCTCATTCTTCTGAACTCCAGTGAATACAAGCCCAGTTGATCCAGTCTTTCTTGATAGGTCAGTCCCGCCGTCCCTGGAATCAGTCTGGTGAACCTTCGCTGCACTCCCTCAATAGCAAGAATGTCCTTCCTCAGGTTAGGAGACCAAAACTATACACAATACTCCAGGTGTGGCCTCACCAAGGCCCTGTACAACTGTAGCAACACCTCCCAGCCCCTGTACTCAAATCCCCTCGCTATGAAGGCCAACATGCCATTTGCTTTCTTAACCGCCTGCTGTACCTGCATGCCAACCTTCAATGACTGATGTACCATGACACCCAGGTCTCGTTGCACCTCCCCTTTTCCTAATCTGTCACCATTCAGATAATAGTCTGTCTCTCTGTTTTTACCACCAAAGTGGATAACCTCACATTTATCCACATTATTCTTCATCTGCCATGCATTTGCCCACTCACCTAACCTATCCAAGTCGCTCTGCAGCCTCATAGCATCTTCCTCGCAGCTCACACTGCCACCCAACTTAGTGTCATCCGCAAATTTGGAGATACTACATTTAATCCTCTCGTCTAAATCATTAATATACAGTGTAAACAGCTGGGGCCCCAGCACAGAACCTTGCGGTACCCCACTAGTCACTGCCTGCCATTCTGAAAAGTCCCCATTTACTCCTACTCTTTGCTTCCTGTCTGACAACCAGTTCTCAATCCATGTCAGCACACTACCCCCAATCCCATGTGCTTTAACTTTGCACATTAATCTCTTGTGTGGGACCTTGTCGAAAGCCTTCTGAAAGTCCAAATATACCACATCAACTGGTTCTCCCTTGTCCACTCTACTGGAAACATCCTCAAAAAATTCCAGAAGATTTGTCAAGCATGATTTCCCTTTCACAAATCCATGCTGACTTGGACCTATCATATCACCTCTTTCCAAATGCACTGCTATGACATCCTTAATAATTGATTCCATCATTTTACCCACTACCGATGTCAGGCTGACCGGTCTATAATTCCCTGTTATCACCTCTCCTGAACTCCAATGTGTATAAGCCCAAATCACTCAACCTATCCGCATAAGTCAACCCCCTCATCTCTGGAATCAACCTAGTGAATCTCTGAACAGCCTCCAATGCAAGTATATCCTTCCTTAAATATGGAGACCAAAACTGTACGCAGTACAGTTGCTGTGGCCTCGCCAATACCCTGTACAGTTGTAGCAGGACTTCTCTGCTTTTGTACTCTATCCCCTTGGCAATAAAGGCCAACATTCCATTGGCCTTCCTGATCACTTGCTATACCTGCATCTTATCCTTTTGTGTTTCATGTACAAGTACCCCCAGGTCCCGTTGTACTGCAGCACTTTGCAATCTTTCTCCATTTAAATAATAACTTGCTCTTTGATTTTTTTTCTGCCAAAGTGCATGACTTCACACTTTCCAACGTTTTACTCCATCTGCCAATTTTTTGTCCACTCACTTAGTCTGTCTATATCCCTTTGCAGATTTTGTGTGTCCTCACAATTTGCTTTCCCACCCATCTTTGTATCATCAGCAAACTTGGATATATTACACTCAGTCCCTTCATCCAAGTCATTAATATAGATTGTATATAGTTGAGGCCCCAATACTGATCCCTGCGGCACCCCACTAGTTACTGTTTGCCAACCGGAAAATGACCCATTTTTCCCGATTCTCTGTTTTCTGTTAGTTAGCCAATCTTCTACCCATGCTAATATATTACTCCCAACCCTGTGAACTTTTATCTTGTGCAGTAACCTTTTATGTGTCACCTTATCGAATGCCTTCTTGAAATCCAAATACACCAAATCCCTTATCCCCCTTATCCACCTTTCTCGTTACATTCTTAAAGAACTCCAGCAAACTTGTCAAACATGATTTCCCTTTCATAAAACTTGATTGTATTTTGCTTTTTTGAGGTTGAAGTGGTATGTCGCTCCAGCTCTTTTATAGCCCAACCCGCGGAACTGTTCTCTCGCAGGGCTATAAAAGAGCTGGAGCGGCATACCACCTCACTCTCCAGTGTGAGCTGCTCCAAGTGTGCGACGATTCTGAGATAGGCGACTGGGTGACGTCATCAAAACCCTGGTCGCCGTTTTGGAGCGTGGGCAGGAACATCGGCAGGGCCCATGTACAGAGGAGTGGGAAGGTCGGGGTTGATAAGTGGTGAGTGTTTGTGGCGAGATGCGGTGAATGTTTGTGATGGAGGAGCGGCAAGAGATCGTGGCGGAGGTGTGACAGATGAGGTTACGGGGCCCAGAAGAGCTGAAGGTACAGGGGCAGCATGGGCCAGCCCACACTGCGATATGTGCGCGCACTAGGTCCGTGTAGCTGAGCTGGTCTCCAGTCGTCCTGGTTAACCCTTGCCACTGGATAAAGGCCGAGCTCTGTCAAGCCCATGTGGTGGCTGATGTGCAACGGTCACCATACATTAAAAAAAATTCACGCATAGGCTTCTTCCACCCCCTCAACTGGAGTGTAGGACTGGAACACCGGGTCCTTCATCGAAACACCTGTGAACTTGTGGAAGCAAGCCATCCTCGTTCGATGGACCGCCTATGATGATGATGATTTTGCTTTTACAAATGTCCTGCTACTGCTTCCTTAATAATGGACTCCAATATTTTCCCAACGACAGATGTTAGGCTAACTGGTCTATAGTCCTGCTTTCTGTCTGCCTCCTTTTTTAAATAGGTGCATTACATTTGCGGTTTTCCAATCCACTGGGACCTCCCCAGAATCCAGGGAATTTTGGGAGATTACAACCAATGCATCCACTATCTCTGCAGCCATTTCTTTTCAGACCCTAGGATGTAAGCCATTAGGTTCAGTGGACTTGTCAGCCTTTAGCCACATTATTTTATCGAGTACTACTTCTTTAGTGATTGTATTAAGTCCCTCCTTCCCCATAGCCCCTTGATTATCCATTATTTTGCTGTTTTTAGTGTCTTTTACCATGAAGACCGATACAAAATATTTGTTCAACGTCTCTGCCATTTCCCTGTTCCCCATTACTAATTTCCCAGTCTCACTATACCGAACCCATACGATACCTGACTTGAGAATGTTTGATGGGGCAGTGAAGAGGGAACTTTAACCTAACCCATTCTATACCGGTAGAGAGGGCTTTACTCTGTATCTAACCCGTGCTATACCTGCCCTGGGACTGTTTAATGGGACAGTGCAAAGAGAGCTTTGCTCTGTATCTAACCGGGCTATACCTGACCTGCGAGTGTTTGTTGTAACAGTGTAGAGCGAGCTTTTATCCCGTGTCCAACCTGTGCTGCACCTGACCTGAGATTGTTGATCATAGAAACATAGAGAATAGGTGCAGGAGTAGGCCATTCGGCCCTTCGAGCCTGCACCACCATTCAATAAGATCATGGCTGATCATTCCCTCAGTACCCCTTTCCTGCTTTCTCTCCATACCGCTTGATCCCCTTAGCCGTAAGGACCATATCTAACTCCCTCTTGAATATATCCAATGAACTGGCATCAACAACTCTCTGCGGCAGGGAATTCCACAGGTTAACAACTCTTTGAGTGAAGAAGTTTCTCCTCATCTCAGTCCTAAATGGCCTATCCCATATCCTAAGTCTGTCTCCCCTGGTTCTGGACTTCCCCAACATCGGGAACATTCTACCCGCAACTAATCTGTCCCGCCCCGTCAGAATCTTATACATTTCTATGAGATCCCCTCTCATCCTTCTAAACTCCAGTGAATACAGGCCCAGTCGATCCGGTCTCTCATATGTCAGTCCTGCCATCCCGGGAACCAGTCTGGTGAACCTTCTCTGCACTCCCTCAATAGCAAGAACGTCCTTCCTCAGATTAGGAGACCAAAACTAAACACACTATTCCAGGTGAGGTCTCACCAAGTACAACTGCAGTAAGACCTCCCTGCTCCTATACTCAAATCCCCTAGCTATGAAGGCCAACATACCATTTGCCTTCTTCACTGCCTGCTGTACCTGTATGCCAACTTTCAATGACTGATGAACCAGGTCTCGTTGCACCTCCCCTTTTCCTAATCTGCCGCCATTCAGATAATATTCTGTCTTCGCGTTTTTGTCCCCAAAGTGGATAACTTACATTTATCCACATTATACTGCATCTGCCATGCATTTGCCCACTCACCTAGCCTGTCCAAGTCACCCTGCAGCCTCCTAGCATACCCCTCAGCTCAAACCGCCACCTAGTTTAGTATAATTTGCAAACTTGGAGATATTACACTCAATTCCTTCATCCAAATCATTGATGTATATTGTAAAGAGCTGGGGTCCCAGCACTGAGCCCTGCGGCACTCCACTAGTCACTGCCTGCCATTCTGAAAAGGAACCGTTTATCCCGACTCTCTGCTTCCTGTCTGCCAACCAGTTCTCTATCCACGTCAGTATATTACTCCCAATACCATGTGCTTTGATTTTGCACACCAATCTCTTGTGTGGGACCTTGTCAAAAGTATAGAGTGAGCTTTACTTATTATCTAACCCATGCACTACCACCCCTGGCACTATTTGATCGGACACTATAGGGTGAACTTTACTCTGTATCTAACCCGTGCTATACCTGACCTGGGAGTGTTTAATAGGATACTGTTCTGAGCTATACACTATCTAACCAGTGCTATACCTGACCTGAAATAGTTTGATCGGACAGTATACAGTGAGCTTTACTCATTAGTGACTGCACTATGAAAATCATTCATTGGCTGTATGATGCTTTGGGATGAGCAAAGCTGTTTCCACTGGCAGGAGAGTTATTAACCAGAGGACACAAATTTAAAATAATCAGCAAAAGAACCTGAGGGGAGATGAGAAGAATTTTTTTTACACATCTAGTTATGATCTGGAATGTGCTGCCTGAAAGGGTAGTGGAAGCAGATACTGTCATAAATAGTAACATTGAAAAGGTAATTGGATAAATACTTGAAGGAGAACTGGTGAGTGGGACTAATTGGATAGCTCTTTCAAAGAGCCGGCACAGGCACAATGGGCCGAATAGCCTCCTTCTGCGCTGTAAGAGTCTATGATACAGAAACTAAAAAACAGGGACTAGTTGAAGAGACACATTAGGATACAGGAACAGGAGGAGGCCATTCAGCCCATTGAGCCTGTTCCACCATTCAATGAGATCATGGCTGATCTGCGACCTAACTCCATATACCCGCCTTTGGCCCATATCACTTAATACCTTTGGTTAACAAGCTATCAATTTCGGATTTAAAATTAACAATTGATCCAGCACCAATTGCTGTTTTCAGAAAAGAACTCTAAACGTCTACCACCCTTTGTGTGTAGAATTGTTTCCTAATTTCACTCCTGAAAGGTCTGGCTCTAATTTTTAGGCTATGCCTCCTAGTCCCAGACTCCCCAACCAGCAGAAATAGTTTCTCCCTACCTTATCTATTTCCCTTAATATCCTGAAAACTTAGATCAAATCATGTCTTAATTCTTGGGTAGTTGAGCCGCTCTCAAAGATTTGCTCTGATACAAGTAAACAAAAAGGGCAGCTATTGCCCTCTTATGGCTCAACCCAATACTGTCATAAACAATTTTATATGACTGCTGAGTGAGCTGTGAGTAAATTTGAGTTTAGGCCTGATTCGAAGCATGCCCTATTTCACAGTGAAGATAATTGCCAGGTTTTTGGTGTAAGCATGTTTGAAAAAATTATAGCGAATGGTGTATTAACTAGATCAAATTTTAAAACATGATTTAGGGACTTTACAAGGCAGAATTTTCAAAACAAACTCCTCTCAAACCCGCAACCTCTACCACCTTGGAGGACAAGGGCAGCAGGCGCTGGGAACACCACCACCTCCAGGTTCCCCTCCTAGTCACACACCATCCTGATTTGGAAATATATCTGCCGTCCCTTCATCGTCGCTGGGTCAAAATCTTGGATTTGAACCAATTGTAACAGACTTAGAGCAGTAATTACCACAGTTTAGCTCTTTAACAAAAAGAAAATGATCTTAGTAACACGTATAAAAATCAAATTTTTCACCAACACAGATAAAGGGAGCAGACAATGTTCCCCTCAAAGTCACACACCATCCTGACTTGGAAATACATCGCTGTTCCTTCATTGTCACTGGGTCAAAATCTTGGAACTCCCTCCCTAACAGCTCTGTGGGAGTACCTTCACCACACTGACTGCAGCGGTTTAAGGCGGCGGCTCACCACCACCTTCACAAGGGGCAATTAGGGATGGGCAATAAATGCTGGCCTTGCCAGTGAAGCTCACATCCCATGAATGAATTAACAAAAACAAGGAATGCTACAAAAAAGGACATTATAAAGGCTAAGAATATGAAAAAAAATTAGCAAAAAATAACAGGCAATTATGAAAAGGATCATCAGACGAAGGGTCATCGACCTGAAACATTAACTCTGTTTCTCTCTCCACAAATACTGCCTGACCTGCTGAGCACACTTTCTGTTTTATTTTACTTATAAAAAGGTTTTGTGCTGGTACATTAGTAACAAGAAGTTGTCAGACCTGGGGTAGGGTAGGGTTGCTAAGAGATAAAGGGGGCAAGCTTAGATTTTAGGCACAGATATTAAGAAAGAAGAAGGAAAGACTTGCATTTCTATAGCACCTTTCACGACCTCAGGTCATCACAAAGTGCTTTACAGCCAATGAAGTACTTTCTGTAAGTGTAGTTAGAGCAAGCAAGTAGTGTGTTTCCATTTTCGTAGAAGAGGAGGAGATTAGGAGCGTAAAGCCATGACAGGTTTGTGTTTAAGTGTTTTAACTTAAACCTTATCATGTATCTGCGCTCAGCTGTTCCGTTACACAACTGCAGTGTTCCTAATGTCCACCGGAGGGACCTATAGCGCCTTCCAGATGTCACAAAGCACTTTTCAGTCAATGAAGTACTTTTTGGAGTGTGGTTAATGTTGCAATGTAGGAACCGTGGCAGCCAATTTGAGCACAGCAAGCTCCCACAAACAGCAATGTGATAATGACCAGATAATCTGTTTTTGTTATCTTGATTGAGGAATAAATATTGGCCAGGACAGCAGAGAGAACTCCTCTGCTCCTCTTCGAAATAGTGCCATGGGATCTTTTACGTCCACCTGAGAGGGAAGACAGAGCCTCGGTTTAACATCTCATCCTAAAGACAGCCCCTCCGATAGTGCAGCACTCCCTCAGTACTGCCCCTCCGATTAGTGCAGCACTCCCTCAGTACTGCCCCTCCGACAGTGCAGCACTCCCTCAGTACTGCCCCTCCCACAGTGCAGCACTCCCTCAGTACTGCCCCTCCCACAGTTCAGCACTCCCTCAGTACTGCCCCTCCAACAGTGCAGCATTCCCTCACTTCTGCCCCTCCCACAGTGCAGCACTCCCTCAGTACTACATTGGGAGTGTCAGCCTAGATTTTGTGCTCAAGTCTTATGACAAATACCGTGGGCTCAATACAGCAGAAACTCTAGAGGAGCAGAGGTGCAATTAAAAAGGAAATTAAGAAAACAAAGAGAGTGCATGAAAAAATGTTGTCAAGTAAAATCAAGGAAAACGCAAAGATGTTTTATAAATACATTAAGAGGATAACTAGAGAAAGAGTAGGGCCTATTAGAGACCAAAAAGGTAATGTGTGTGTGGAGGCGCAAGACGTATGTATGGTTCTTAATGAATAGTTTGCGACTGTTTCAACAATAGAGGGGCGATGCAGACATTGCAATCAGGGAGGAGGAGTCTGAAATATTAGCTCAAATAAACATACTGAGAGAGGAAGTATTAAGGGGCTTAGCAGCTTTGAAAGTGGATAACTCCCCAGGCCCGGATAAAATGTATCCCAGGCTGTTAAGAGAAGCAAAGGAAGAAATAGCAGAGGCTCTGACCATCATTTTCCAGTCCTCTCTGGCTATAGGTGTGGTGCCAGAGGACTGCTAATGTTGTACCGTTTAAAGAGGGATAAAGGGATAGACCGAGTAATTACAGGCCAGTCAGCCTAACTTCAGTGGTGGGAAAATTATTGGAAAAAATTCTGAGGGACAGGATAAACCTTAATTTAGAAAGACACGGATTAATCGAGAACAGCCAGCATGGATTTGTTACGGGAAGATCGTGTCTCACTAACTTGATTGAATTTTTTGAAGAGGTAACACGGAGGGTCGATGAGGGTAGTGCGTTTGATGTGGTGTATATAGAGCCCCAGGTGGGCAGAGGAAATGCTTCAAAGTCACCCTTAAAGCCTCTTTGAAAAAGTGCAACATCTCCACTGGATCTGGGAATCACTGGCCCAAGACCACTCAAAGTGGAGGAGGAGTATTCGGGAAGGCGCCGAACACCTTGAGTCTCTTCACTGGGAGCAAGCGGAAGCAAACAGCGGAAGGAGTGCACAACAACCCAAGCACCCCATCCACCCGTCCCTTTAACCACCGTCTGCCCCACTGTGATCGAGACTATAGGTTCCGCATTGGACTCATCAGTCACCTGAGAACTAATTTTTAGTGCGGAAGCAAGTCATCTTTGGTTCCGAGGGATTGTCTAAGAAGAAGATATGGATTTTAGCAAGGCTTTTGAGAAGGTCTCACATGGCAGACTGGTTACGAAAGTAAGAGCCCATGCGATCCAGGGCAAAGCAGCAAGTTGGATCCAACATTGGCTCAGAGGCAGGAAGTAAAGGGTAATGGTTGATGGGTGTTTTTGTGACTGGAAGGATTTTTCCAGTGGGGTTCTGCAGAGAACAGTACTAGGTCCCTTGCCTTTTGTAAGGTTCGAAAATCCACGGCCGCATTTTATTGAAACACCCTAAGGACAAGAAAACTAACATGGGATCGTTCTATTCATTTTAAATGAACATTTTTTGGTTACCAAACCCTTAGACCAGGCAGGCTGGGAAACGTGTGGGCGGATACAGACATTGTGGAGTCTGGCTCACAAGCGAGACAGAGGCACTGGCCAATGGGGGGAAAAGTGCATTCTGGCAGGCCAATCAGGGGTCGAGTCGGGCCTGAAGCAGGGAAATCCTCAATCAATAAGGACTACCTGGCCCAGTTTGAAAATATGACTCACCCCTAATTAATTTGGACCATCATCTACCTAATTAATATGGACAGTGGACAATCACTGCAGTAATGGCCCATCAAAGGGGAGGCCCAAACTAATTGACTCCCAGGACTGTAACAAAGGACCAGCAGACTTTTAGGCACCAATGTGCACTGAAACAATACCCCTGTCCTCACATCTATCTGTACCTGTGACATCTTCTGATTAAATATTCAAAGCTATCTCCCTGCCCAAACTTACACAATGGACCACCAACTGAGTTTGAGCGCGAAAAGGCCAGAACTAAATTGGTTATAGGACCTACAGAACCACCGGGAGTGTAGAAGCAGCTGGATGTGGAAGAAGTTGGAGAGCTTGGAGCTTGGAGCTGGCAGCTTGTATCCAGAGAGAGCTCTCTCCCTCTCACTCTCGCTCCACTAGAGGAAGAAGCAGCAGTTCCGCAGACGAAGCCACCGAGAATGAACACCAGCAGACAGTGGCAGTGACTTCCCACAGCTGAGCTGAGCAAGGAAACCAACCGGAGGTTGGAGGTTGGAGTCAGCTTTTGGGAGTTGAGTCAGTTTTTCACAGGGGGAAGGTGTGCTTAACTCCAGCAGCTTTTTGCTTAGGAGCCAACCGAAAGGCAAAGAGAAGAAACCGACGCAACATCGAGGAGGAAAACCGAAACGACCAACAACGTAAAACCCACACCAGAGGGACCCCGAGCTGAAATAAGTGCCCCTAGAACCCTGGAGTTGATAGGATTGTGAGTATAGCCCAAACCCCCTCATAGACTCAATTTAGGATCGGAATTGGTAAGAAGGTTGGAAGTGGGAGGTGTGGTTGTGTGTGAGTGGAATGTTTTAACCTCGTATTTTCCCCTTTCCTGTTGCGAGATTTTTCATGTTGAGTGAGATTATGCCATTACTGCTATTTATGACCTCTTCCTATGCCCTCTATCTTGGTGTTTACTATGCTAAATAAACAACATTAGCCATTTTGTACTCTTACCCACTGTGTCTGGTGCCTCGTTACTCACCCATCCTCATAAATCGCACGTACAGAACCCCAGGGGAGTGTGGATTTGAACCCACACCCCAAGCTTCCCGTACAATGGCGACCACGAAGGGACATGCGTTGAGTGAGTGTGAAGAGACAGTCAGTCTTGGTGGAGTGGAGTATAAAATGGAGGGTAAGATTGCTAGGTATGTAACAGCAAGGATAAACTGCTCAAGGAAGTGGGTGCAGGCGCTGCTGAGGGCTGAACGGTCTGAGGACGCAGCAGCCAGGTCGACCCAGAGTAAAGATTATAAAAGATCAGTGGAAAAGGCAGTGTGGCTGATGTGCTTTCAGAAGCAAATACAGGTCTTGGACAGGCAGGTAGACGTTCTGCAGACAGAGTTAGCTGAGCAGAGAGAGGAGCTAGTAAAGACCAGCAAAGAAAGGGAAACGCTGGATCAGGATTTAAAGTGGGAGAGGCAGGAACGAGAGAGAGATGGAGAAAGCTATCGCAACCACAGGGAGTACCTTCAGTCCCAGGTAACTGAGGGAAAAGGTTACGTCAGGGGACTGCAGGAGGAACTTGCCCAGGCTCAGAACCAGGAAAGGTTGGGAGAGGGTAAGAGTCTCCAGCTACAGGCTGCGCTTCAGGCGTGCCACAGCAGGGCAGAGGCGGATCATCGTTCCTTTCAGGAACATATTGATCGGCTCACCCTGGCTCTGGCTGAAGCCAAAGCAGCCCTTGTACTAGCCGGAGCAAAAGCTCTGGAAGTGCCCGAGACTCGAATCCCCACCCGGCCCGACACCAAAGCTCCGGCCCTAGCTGAGGCAAAAGCCCTTGGCTGGGCTGAAAGCAAGGCACCCAGTAAAGGAGTGGAGTGCCTTATCAGCCCAGCCGAGGTGCGGAAGGGGGAGCATAATGAAACAGGCTGTGGGGAGGAGGATAGGGAGGAAGAATCCTACAGGCCTCCCCCACAGCCCCATTGGGGATCCCGGAGGAGAGGCAGGGTGAAATGCTGGAATCTAAACCTCCGGGACCAGCCCCAATGTGCCCCATCAGGCAGAATAGATTCGCACCACCCACAGTGGGTCAGGCTGAGGGTCCCCTACAGAACCAGTACGTGGTTCCCCACAGTGCAACCCAGCTGCAGCAGATGGTGGCCCATGTGAATAAACTTACCCGAAAAGGAGACCCGCACTGTCCACTTTATGGAAGTAGAGCAGGTAGGAGACATAAATGATTGCGATGAGGCCGAACGGAGCAAACTGCTCCTGTTCTCACTGGACCCAGCCCTGTGTCAGGCTCTCTCTGCTGAGAGCAAGAGGGGTCAGCGAACAGTGGCCACTCTCCAGGAGGATATCCTGGAGGCCATGGGGTTGAACAACGGCTGTCCGTTCGACCGGGTACAGGCCACTGTCCAGAGACCTGGGGAGGCCCCCTCAGGCGTTCGCTGATCGACTGTGGCCAGTGTTTGAGGAAGCCAGTGGGGGGAATTTGGACCAAACCCAGCTGGATGCACACCGACATGGTCGCTGGCTGCATGCACTGGTGGCAAACAGCCAACCGGAGTTGCGCGCCCAAGCCAATCTGTGGTTCGATTTCAGAGACCCCCAAGCCACAGAGGAGATGGTGCTGAGGCAGCTGACCCTCTCTTTTCGCAATGGCAGAATCTGGGGGGAGAAACCCACCAAGGGGAAGGTGTGTGAGATCCGCCCCGGCTCTGATAAGAGAGAGTGGAGGCAAGAAAGGAATTGGCAGGCAGGCAGAGAGGTGGTTTGCTACGGGTGCGGGGAGATGAAGAGGGAATGCCGGGATCCGAGGCAGGAAAAGAGAGGTCCACAGGCCCCAACCTCAGCCCCAGTCCCCGCGACCGCAAGCCCTCCCAAACCAGCTGTGCCCAGCCCTGCCGCCCCACTTGAGGGTTTCCTCGCGGCTCTACAGGCACTCTTTACCCAGACTGGGAAGGTCGCAGCCGTGATCGGGGGAGAAGTCTCTCAGGTCCAGACCAACACCCCCCAAACACTAGACCCTGAGGAACCCGTGTACCTCTGCCCGGTCACCTGTGATGCGTGGAACAAACCACGTGTCATGATGAGGGTTGAGGGGGTCCAGGGAGAATATCTGCTGGACACAGGGGCCTCGTGCACCCTGGTTCATGTAGACGACCTGACCACCTCACCCCTATCCAGTGGGATCCCCTACTGCCTAACCAGCTTCATTGGAGAAAAATGCGAGGTCTTCTTCTCCAAACCACTGCAGATACACATAGGCACCCTCCACACCATGTGGAAGTGTGTCCTTCTGCCGTGGGAAGGAGTGGGTAAAGGCATCCTCGGGGCAGATTTCCTCAGCGGCCAGAAAATTTTGGTCGCCCTGAGGAACCACTGTCTGTGGGGCATAGTTGATACCAGGGAGGGGGAAGGTACAGCAGTCATCCAGGGGAAGCAGGGGAAGGGTTCCCTCCGCACTGTAAAGCCGAAGAAGGGATTTGACATCAACGCTCTGGTAATCGGCACCCCGATGATCGATCAGGCTTTTGTGCGGGCCAACTGGGCGGCATTTGCCAGGCATAAGCACGACTGTGGACGGGTAAATGGGGTCGAGGTCAGAGTAGATGGGGACCTCACGTCTAAGCCCCAGAAGCAGTATAATTTTCCCAGGGAGGCTGAGACAGACCTAGAGGTCGCATTCGGATCTCTAGTCAGACAGGGAGTGTTGAGACCAATAGCCACACATGTGAACTCTCCACTTTGGCCGGTTAGGAAAACGGACAATTCTTGGAGGGCCACGGTGGACTACCGAGTCCTCAATAAAAATTTCCCTGCCTGTGCGCCCACAGTGGCAGCCGTAGCCGACCTAGTCACAGCCATCCCCGCGTCCACAGCCGTCTTTACGGTGCTGGACATCTCGAATGGGTTCTGTTCCATCCCGCTGCGGCGGGAGGACCAGTACAAATTCGCCTTTACATTCAAAGGACAGCAGTATGCCTGGAACTGTCTTCCCCAGGGCTTCCACAACAGTCCAAGCATTTTTCATCAGTGTATGGCCAACTGCCTGAAAGAATTCAGCAGAACCAGACAGCTAGTCCAGTATGTGGACGACCTACTGCTATTCTCCGATTCGGAGGAAGAGCACGGTCCCCTGCTGGCAGAGCTATTGGAACTGCTGCACGAGGAGGGTTTTAAAGTAAACCCTAAGAAAGCACAGATCGGCGACAGAGGTAAAATTCCTGGGGCTGACTGTGCGGGCAGAGGAGAGAGCCATTGATGAGGCTAAGAGGAGGATAGTTCAGGAGTTACTGGCTCTGACCACAGTTACAGGGGTGAGGTCGTACCTGGGTCTGACCGGTTACTGCAGGGAATTCATTGAGGATTACGCAGCCATTGCAGCCCCCCTACTCCGGCTCCTGCGCAAAGGCGTGGAGTGGGAGTGGGATGAGGACTGTGATGCAGCGTTTACCCGCCTCAAGGGAGACCTGCAGAAAGCTCCGGCCCTGGGAGCGGTAGATGAGGGCAAGGAATTTTTCCTGGACGTAGCAGCTAGCAGGGATAGCTTAAGTGCTGTGCTAATGCAACAGCGGCACGGCCAGCTGAGGCCAGTGGTCTACTCCTCCAGGGTCCTCACTGAGGTTGAGAGGAGTTACTGAAACTGTGAAAGGCATCTGCTGGCCACCTACTGGGCTGTGAGGTGGTCGCAGGTGTTTACAGGAGTGTCCCCAATCACCCTCCTCACTCATCACACCCCCACTCAGATGCTGCTGGATGGGAGAATTAAGGATGGGACAGAGAGCAGCGTATGCATTGCTCACTGGACCCTCCTGCTCTCACAGATGGATTTGAGAGTAAAAGGGATGTGTGAGCCCCGACTGGCAGCCAACATGCTGTACCCTGGGAAAGCCCACTGTTGCTCCGTTGAGGGGGTCTGGAACGTGGACATAGGGCTCCGGGCGGGGATCCATCCCCACGGCCGAGAGATCTATGTTGATGGGTCCAGCATGGTGGTGGCGGGGGAAAGGCTCACAGGCTCACAGGGTGCAGTATTTATGTCGGCAGTCATGAGTGTAGTCACCCACCCCGACGAATTCCCACGGCCCAATACTATCTTTTCAGACAGTATGTTCACCTGCAATGCCTGCACGGAGTACCTAGCCATCTGGTCCCGTCGCGGGTATACATCTGCAGACAGTAAGCCCCTGGCCATAAAACCCCTCCTGCAGCACATCATGCAGGCAGTAGGGACTGGGGCAGACATTTACATTCACAAAGTAAAGGCCCATAACAAACATGAGCCCAGGGCTGCAGGGAACCAAAAGGCAGATCAACTGGCAAAAGAGGGATCCCGAACGGGAATCAAGTGGAACCCGCTCGAGGCAGGCCCCATAGCAGCTATCCGTGGCGGACAGGGACACAAGGGAGCGTAGGGGTGGCTTTGGCCCCGGACCTCCAGCAGGTACAGGCACGAGATCCCGTCCTCAAGTCCGTCATGGACAAGCTGACTGCGGGAGAAAAGGTCGAAGAACCGTACGGAGACATAGGCATCCATGTTAGGGAAAAGATATTGTTTAAAGGAGAGCAGTGGATAGTGCCCCGGCAGCACCAGAGGGAGTTCCTTCAGCTGCCCATGCAGGTCCTGGAGCTGGACACCCCGGACCGGAGGTCACCTGGCAACGGGTGGAACAGGTGGGTGGTGGCCCCAGCTCCGGGAAGACACTCGTGAATTTTGCGCGAACTGTCTTGTCTGTGCAACCAATAATCCAGATCCCCAGAAAAGAAAGGTGTCTCTAGGACACGCAAGGAGGGTAGAGGGACCATGGCAATCGATACAAATCGATTACATAGAGCCCCTACCTGTGGTTAAGGGAGGGTACCGGTACTGCCTGGTTTTGGTGGACACTTTCACAAAGTGGGTTGAAGCCTTCCCTTGCCGAACAGCCACAGCAGCGGGGACCGCCAGGATATTGGTTAGAGAGGTATTCTCCAGGTGGGGACTTCCACAGTACGTGGAGTCCGACTGGGGGAGCCACTTCACGGGACAGGTCATGCAGGCAACTCTCAAGGTGCTGGGGATTGAGGGGAAGTGGCACGTCGCCTACAACCCCCAGTCCTCGGGGCTAGTGGAGGGTATTAATAGGACCTTGAAAGAAAAACTCAGGAAGGAGACCGGGGATTCCCCGCAGAGGTTGCCCCTGGTTTTGATGGGGATCCGGGCCAGCCAGTCGAAAAGCACGGGGTATTTCCCCATACGAGCTCATGACTGGAAGAGCCATGCGAACCCCCACCCATGTACTTACCCCGGTCCTGACGGAAGCTCAGGTAATCAAGGTGAATAGAGACCGCTTTACCAAGAGTCTGTTGGAGCAACTCAAGCAGATTCACTGGCAGGTGGCCACTAACATGGGGACGCAGCATCAGACCAACCGATTGCTGCTGGAACCGAGCAAACACCATGAGTGGCAGGTGGGGAACCAGGTCATGATCCGCAACTTTGTCAGGGTGGAAGTCTTTGAGCCACAAAACATGGGGCCTTACAGCATTGTCGACAAGGCAAGCCCCATGGTATACACGGTCAAGATGCCCCGCCGGGTTAAATGGTTTCACATTAACCAATGTAAACTGCTTAACCCCAACAAGGCAAAACCTCGTAGTAAAGGGCAGCCCGGAGGATTAATCCCAACGGGAAGCCCAGGCCCCCAGCCCACCATTGCAGCCCCAACGATCCCACCACAAGGAGCAGTGAGTTCCTTCACAGGTACAAGCTACCCACAGATTTGGGACCCACAGGAAGGGGGATTCCCACCTTACATATGGGACGAGGACTCACCTCCACCTGTTAGGAGATCCGCTCGGACTCCGCAGCCAAGGGTGCCACCGTCCCTCGCAGCCTGTTTTACTTTCCCGAGAGGCACTAGGGGAAAAGGGCTGCACAGGGCAGGCAACCAGTCACTGGACGTGACCCCGCAGCCAAGGTCTCCTGATGGGGAAGGGGTTGTACTGGAGACAGGGGCCGCCAACAGTGAGGAGCCTGTCGGGGCTAGCCTAGCCTTCGGTATGGACAGCCCAGAGCCTGCAAACGAGATAGTGGCGGCGGGTCCCAGCAGTGAGTGGTCCCTGGAAGAACGAGAGTCTCCTGACAGGGAAGGGGTTGTACCGGAGGAAGGGGCCGCTGACAGTGAGGAGCCTGTCGGGGATAGCCTAGCTTTTGGTGCAGACAGGCCAGAGCCTGCAGGAGAGAGGGTGGCGTCGGGTCCCAGTATTGAGTGGTCCCTAGAAGAACAGAGGAAAGGCTGTGAGAGTATCAGCTGCGACTGGTTTCGGGTAGAACCCTTGTACAACCCAAAGCCCCCAGAGGATACGGGAGTCCCCAGCAGTGAGGAGCATGCCGGGGGAATTTCCGTTGCTCCCGAGGGCAGTGAGCCAATCCTGGAAGGGGTGAGGGGCTGTCCCAGCCCAGTAAGCACCACCCGAAGCTCGGGGGACACCATGGCAGGGGAAACAGAGGGGCCGCGGAGGTCGGACCGGCCCAAGAGGCCAAAGGAGAGGTGGTCTCCCCCCTACATTCCCTCGCATAAAAGGAAAACCAAGGAGCGTCCCAGGGATTAGCACAGCCACCTGGGAAGGGTGGCAAGCAGGTTAAAAAGGAGAGCAGTAGGTACGTACATATATATATATATATATATATATATAAAGGTTTCTCGAGTGTAGTGGGGCTCAGGTGGCCTCTGCAATATAGGCAGTATAACAGTGAGGCTTTTGAGCCAATAGGATAGGAAGCCTGGACTTCTTTTTTTCCTCTCACTTTCCTTTTTGTGTAAGGTTTGTTTGTTGTTTCAAGTGTTTATTAGTTGAAACCCCTTGACTTCCACAGTAAAATTGCGGTTTGCGGTCAGACCGATAGGCGCACACAGTTTAAACCCGTGCAGGGGTACTGTGAGGTGTAGACAGAGTGGAAAATGGGGGAGGGATGAGCCAGGGGGCTCAGGGTTTTTGAACCAAATGAGGTTTTGTCTTTCAGAAGAGGAACCAGAGGTGAGGAAAATCCTGCTCCTGTGCACCTACATCAGAATGTGCCTCGGTTACCGGAGAGAGACTGAAGAAGCCATTATTTTGGATGCTCAGGGGAGCAGGCACCAACTGTCACCACAGGAGAAGGGACATAAGAACATAAGAATTAGGACCAGGAGTAGGCCATCTAGCCCCTCGAGCCTGCTCCGCCATTCAACAAGATCATGGCTGATCTGGCCGTGGACTCAGCTCCACTTACCCGCCCGCTCCCCGTAACCCCTAATTCCCTTATTGGTTAAAAATCTATCTATCTGTGATTTGAATATATTCAATGAGCTAGCCTCAACTGCTTCCCTGGGCAGAGAATTCCACAGATTCACAACACTCTGGGAGAAGAAATTCCTTCTCAACTCGGTTTTAAATTGTCTCCCCTGTATTTTGAGGCTGTGCCCCCTAGTTCTAGTCTCCCCGACCAGTGGAAACAACCTCTCTGCCTCTATCTTGTCTATCCCTTTCATTATTTTAAATGTTTCTAAAGTCACCCCTCATCCTTCTGAACTCCAACGAGTAAAGACCCAGTCTACTCAATCTATCATCATAAGGTAACCCCCTCATCTCCGGAATCAGCCAAGTGAATCGACTCTGTACCCCCTCCAAAGCTAGTATATCCTTCCTTAAGTAAGGTGACCAAAACTGCATGCAGTACTCCAGGTGCGGCCTCACAAATACCCTGTACAGTTGCAGCAGGACCTCCCTGCTTTTGTACTCCATCCCTCTCGCAATGAAGGCCAACATTCCATTCGCCTTCCTGATTACCTGCTGCACCTGCAAACTAACTTTTGGGATTCATGCACAAGGACCCCCAGGTCCCTCTGCACCACAGCATGTTGTAATTTCTCCCTATTCAAATAATATTCCCTTTTACTGTTTTTGCCAAGGTGGATGACCTCACATTTTCCGACATGGTATTCCATCTGCCAAACCTTAGCCCATTTGTTTAACCTATCTAAATCTCTTCGCAGCATCTCTGTGTCCTCTACACAACCCGCTTTCCCACTAATCTTTGTGTCATCTGCAAATTTTGTTACACTACACTCTGTCCCCTCTTCCAGGTCATCTATGTATATTGTAAACAGTTGTGGTCCCAGCACCGATCCCTGTGGCACATCACTAACCACCGATTTCCAACCCGAAAAGGACCCATTTATCCCGACTCTGCTTTCTGTTAGCCAGCCAATTCTCGACCCATGCTAATACATTTCCTATGACTCCGCGTACCTTTATCTTCTGCAGTAATCTTTTGTGTGGCACCTTATCGAATGCCTTTTTGAAATCTAAATACACCACATCCATCGGTACACCTCTATCCACCGTGCTCGTTATATCCTCAAAGAATTCCAGTAAATTAGTTAAACATGATTTCCCCTTCAAGAATCCATGTTGCGTCTGCTTGATTGCACTATTCCTATCTAGATGTCCCGCTATTTCTTCCTTAATGATAGCTTCAAGCATTTTCCCCACTACAGATGTTAAACTAACTGGCCCATAGTTACCTGCCTTTTGTCTGCCCCCTTTTTTAAACAGAGGCGTTACATTAGCTGCTTTCCAATCCGATGGCACCTCCCCAGAGTCCAGAGAATTTTGGTAGATTATAACAAATGCATCTGCTATAACTTCCGCCATCTCTTTTAATACCCTGGAATGCATTTCATCAGGACCAGGGGACTTGTCTACCTTGAGATCCATTAGCCTGTCCAGCACTACCCCCCTAGTGATAGTGATTGTCTCAAGGTCCTCCCTTCCCACATTCCTGTGACCAGCAATTTTTAGCATGGTTTTTGTATCTTCCACTGTGAAGACCGAAGCAAAATAATTGTTTACGGTCTCAGCCATTTCCACATTTCCCATTATTAAACCCCCTTCTCATCTTCTAAAGGACCAACATTTACTTTAGTCACTCTTTTCCGTTTTATATATCGGTAAAAGCTTTTACTATCTGATTTTATGTTTTGTGCAAGTTTACTTTCGTAATCTATCTTTCCTTTCTTTATTGCTTTCTTAGTCATTCTTTGCTGTCGTTTAAAATTTTCCCAATCTTCTAGTTTCCCACTAACCTTGGCCACCTTATACGCATTGGTTTTTAATTTGATACTCTCCTTTATTTCCTTGGTTATCCACGGCTGGTTATCCCTTCTCTTACCGCCCTTTTTCACTGGAATATATTTTTGTTGAGCACTATGAAAGAGCTCCTTAAAAGTCCTCCACTGTTCCTCAATTGTGCCACCGTTTAGTCTGTGTTCCCAGTCTACTTTAGCCAACTCTACCCTCATCCCACTGTAGTTCCCTTTGTTTAAGCATAGTACGCTCGTTTGAGACACTACTTCCTCACCCTCAATCTGTATTACAAATTCAACCATACTGTGATCACTCATTCCGAGAGGATCTTTTACTAGGAGATCATTTATTATTCCTGTCTCATTACACAGGACCAGATCTAAGATAGCTTGCTCACCTGTAGGTTCTGTAACATACTGTTCTAAGAAACAATCCCGTATGCATTCTATAAATTCCTCCTCAAGGCTACCCCGTGCGATTTGATTTGACCAATCGATATGTAGGTTAAAATCCCCCATGATTACTGCCGTTTCTTTTTCACATGCCTCCATTATTCCCTTGATTATTGTCCGCCCCACTGTGAATTTATTATTTGGGGTCCCATAAACTATGCCCACCAGTGTCTTTTTCCCCTTACTATCTCTAATCTCCACCCACAATGATTCAACATTTTGTTCATTAGAGCCAATATCGTCTCTCACAACTGCCCTAATATCATCCTTTATTAACAGAGCTACCCCACCTCCTTTCCCTTCTTGTCTATCTTTCCGAATTGTCAGATACCCCTGTATGTTTAATTCCCAGTCTTGGCCACCCTGCAACCACGTTTCTGTAATGGGCACCAAATCATACATTTGTAATGATTTGTGCCGTCAACTCATTTACTTTGTTTCGAATGCTGCGTAGAGGGGACTGCAATATATACCCACAGGGGAAGGTGGCCAGGGTGGTTGGGGTCCAATTCCACTAGATACTCCAGCCACCACAGGGCCACGAAAGGGGAAGCATCAGTCTCCTGCCCCAGCATTGAGGTGACCGCATCCTGGGTTAGGGTAGTGGTTGGGAAGAGGGTTCGCCTGACCTGTAAGGGGCACATCCCGGTGGGAAGGTGGTGGTGGCTCAGGAAGCTGAGCAAGGACATGGGAAACCTGACAGCAGATTGGGAGAGACTGGACAACAGCACCCACTGGACCATCACAGGCACCCAGGGGGGAGTGAGTGTGTGTTGGGATAAATGGTGGGAGGCGGAGTTAGGAGTGTATGTGTGCATGTGGGGAATCAGAGAAGATATGCCCGGCAGGCATCTCCATAGCGTTCTCCCGACAGTGGCGGGATGAAGGGGAGGGGATGGGATGGGACCGGAGCATGGTCGCATGCATAGTAAGCCACCCCAGCTCCATCCGCACCACCGAGTTAAGTGCACACCCGAGACAGCCCCTGCCCCCAGCCCCGACCGAACCAACTGACACGGACAGATGCCCGACCACCACCCAGGGACCAGAGAACGGTTTGGTTTTGGTTCCCACGGACAAGCTGCTATACCAGGGGGTCCACTACACCGTGGCCTCCAGCATCCTAAACCTTACCGAGGTGCACCTACCTGAGTGGTGCCCAAAAGAGACAGAACGCCTCTACCAGGCTCTCCTTCGAGAAATGTTCAGGACATTCTACGAGCTCGATTTTGACTATTTGAATAAGACTTTGCTGTACCATCTACAACCCAAAGACAATGTCAAACCGAAAAGGCACAGAAGAGGGATCTGGAATGATGTTTTTACCGGTTTCATCACCGGGGCATCAATGATTAATAGCATGGACAATTATGTAGCACATTTCGGATACCACATTCCATTTTTACCAGAGCACCTGACAGATCTGTCCAAAGCAGCACAAAAATCCCAGAAACATTATTTCACCCTACAACAAAAAAACAGTAAAATTGGGATCCCAGATAACTGACTTAAATTCAAGGCCCTGGTGGGATTGGGGATTGGACAGAGAGGTTCCGGCCTCGGACCGCATCCTCTCTCACGCCGTGGTAGTGGCACAGCTGATCATTGTAGCCGATTTGCTGGTGATCCGCTGCCAGCTTAGGAGAAAGGGCCGTCGTTTAAAAATTGAGAAATCTATGCGGGAGGCCAAGTCAAAGGCCAAATGAAAAGGGAGGGCTAGCAAAGTCTATGCAGTATGATGGGACTGATTGTACGAGCCGAATGTATTGCACTGTAAAGAAAAGTCTGTACCTTGTAAAAGGTCCGTACCTCCCTATCTGTAATACTATGATGTGTGATGCTATGTACTATTATGATTTTGGTGAAGGGTATTGGTTGAGAAACATTTTTACATTTTCAGTATTGTATTGATTCCAAATGTATGAATACCATTGGTGTATTTTAATGTGTTATCATGGGTTTAGGTAAGATTTGGGGAAGATTGTCTCTGTGAGAGGGAAAAGGTTTTGCTTCACATTTTGAAAACACCCTGAGACAGAGTGTTTTAATGGGGGAGTGTATGTTCGAAAATCCACGGCCGCATTTTATTGAAACACCCTAAGGACAAGAAAACTAACATGGGATTGTTCTATTCATTTTAAATGAACATTTTTTGGCTACCAAACCCTCAGACCAGGCAGGCTGGGAAACGTGTGGGCGGATACAGACATTGTGGAGTCTGGCTCACAAGCGAGACAGAGGCACTGGCCAATGGGGGAAAAGTGCATTCTGGCAGGTCAATCAGGGGTCGAGTCGGGCCTGAAGTGGGGAAATCCTCATCCAATAGGGACTACCTGGCCCAGTTTGAAAATATGAATTTGGACCATCATCTACCTAATTAATATGGACAGTGGACAATCACTGCAGTAATGGCCCATCAAAGGGAGGCCCAAACCAATTGACTCCCAGGACTGTAACAAAGGACCAGCAGACTTTTAGTCACCAATGTGCACTGAAACAATACCCCTGTCCTCACACCTATCTGTGCCTGTGACATCTTCTGATTAAATATTCAAAGCTATCTCTCCACCCAAACTTACACAATGGACCACCAACTGAGTTTGAGCGCGAAAAGGCCAGAACTAAATTGGTTATAGGACCTACAGAACCACCGGGGGTGTAGAAGCAGCAGGGTGTGGAAGAAGTTGGAGAGCTTGGAGCTTGGAGCTGGCAGCTTGTATCCAGAGAGAGCTCTCTCCCTCTCACTCTCGCTCCACTAGAGGAAGAAGCAGCAGTTCCGCAGACGAAGCCACCCAGAATGAAAACCAGCAGGCAGCGGTAGTGACTTCCCACAGCTGAGCTGAGCAAGGAAACCAACCAGACGTTGGAGGTTGGAGGTTGGAGTCAGCTTTTGGGAGTTGAGTCAGTTTTTCACAGGACCCTCGCTCTGGGGAAGGTGTGCTTAACTCCAGCAGCTTTTTGCTTAGGAGCCAACCGAAAGACAATGAGAAGAAACCGATGCAACATCTAGGAGGAAAACCGAAACGACCAATAACGTAAAACCCAGCTCAGAGGGACCCCGAGCTGAAATAAGTGCCCCCAGAACCCCGGAGTTGATAGGATTGTGAGTATAGCCCAAACCCCCTCACAGACTCAATTTAGGATAGGAAATGGTAAGAAGGGTGGAAGTGGGAGGTGTGGTTGTGTGTGAGTGGAATGTTTTAACCTCGTATTTTCCCCTTCCCTGTTGCGAGAATTTTCGTGTTGTTGAGTGAGATTGTGCCATTACTGCTATTTATGACCTCTTCCTATGCCCCCTATCTTAGAAACATAAGAAAATAGGTGCAGGAGTAGGCCATTCGGCCCTTCTAGCCTGCACCGCCATTCAATGAGTTCATGGCTGAACATGCAACTTCAGTACCCCATTCCTGCTTTCTTGCCATACCCCTTGATCCCCTTAGTAGTAAGGACTACATCTAACTCCTTTTTGAATATATTTAGTGAATTGGCCTCAACAACTTTCTGTGGTCGAGAATTCCACAGGTTCACCACTCTCTGGGTGAAGAAGTTTCTCCTCATCTCGGTCCTAAATGGCTTACCCCTTATCCTTAGACTGTGTCCCCTGGCTCTGGACTTCCCCAACATTGGGAACATTCTTCCTGCATCTAACCTGTCTAAACCCATCAGAATTTTAAACGTTTCTATAAGGTCCCCTCTCATTCTTCTGAACTCCAGTGAATACAAGCCCAGTTGATTCAGTCTTTCTTGATAGGTCAGTCCCGCCATCCCAGGAATCAGTCTGGTGAACATTCGCTGCACTCCCTCAATAACAAGAATGTCCTTCCTCAGGTTAGGAGACCAAAACTGTACACAATACTCCAGTGTGGCCTCACCAAGGCCCTGTACAACTGTAGCAACACCTCCCTGCCCCTGTACTCAAATCCCCTCGCTATGAAGGCCAACATGCCATTTGCTTTCTTAACCGCCTGCTGTACCTGCATGCCAACCTTCAATGACTGATGTACCAAGACACCCAGGTTTTGTTGCACCTCCCCTTTTCCTAATCTGTCACCATTCAGATAATAGTCTGTCTCTCTGTTTTTACCACCAAAGTGGACAACCTCACATTTATCCACATTATACTTCATCTGCCATGCATTTGCCCACTCACCTAACCTATCCAAGTCGCTCTGCAGCCTTATAGCATCCTCCTCGCAGCTCACACTGCCACCTAACTTAGTGTCATCCGCAAATTTGGAGATACTACATTTAATCCCCTCATCTAAATCATTAATATACAGTGTAAACAGCTGGGGCCCCAGCACAGAACCTTGCGGCACCCCACTAGTCACTGCCTGCCATTCTGAAAAGTACCCATTTACTCCTACTCTTTGCTTCCTGTCTGACAACCATTTCTCAATCCATGTCAGCACACTACCCCAATCCCATGTGCTTTAACTTTTCACATTAATCTTTTGTGTGGAACCTTGTCGAAAGCCTTCTGAAAGTCCAAATATACCACATCAAATGGTTCTCCCTTGTCCACTCTACTGGAAACATCCTCAAAAAATTCCAGAAGATTTGTCAAGCATGATTTCCCTTTCACAAATCCATGCTGACTTGGACCTATCATGTCACCTCTTTCCAAATGCGCTGCTATGACATCCTTAATAATTGATTCCATCATCTTACCCACTACCAATGTCAGGCTGACCGGTCTATAATTCCCTGTTTTCTCTCTCCCTCCTTTTTTAAAAAGTGGGGTTACATTGGCTACCCTCCACTCGATAGGAACTGATCCAGAGTCAATGGAATTCTGGAAAATGATTGTCAATGCATCCGCTATTTCCAAGGCCACCTCCTTAAGTACTCTGGGATGCAGTCCATCAGGCCCTGGAGATTTATCGGCCCTCAATTCCATCAATTTCCCCAACACAATTTCCCGCCTAATAAGGATTTCCCTCAGTTCCTCCTCCTTACTAGACCCTCTGACCCCTTTTATATCCGGAAGGTTGTTTGTGTCCTCCTTAGTGAATACCGAACCAAAGTACTTGTTCAATTGGTCTGCCATTTCTTTGTTCCCCGTTATGACTTCCCCTGATTCTGACTGCAGGGGACCTACATTTGTCTTTACTAACCTTTTTCTCTTTACATATCTATAGAAACTTTTGCAATCCGTCTTAATGTTCCCTGCAAGCTTCCTCTTGTACTCTATTTTCCCTGCCCTAATCAAACCCTTCATCCTCCTCTGCTGAGTTCTAAATTTCTCCCAGCCTCCGGTTCGCTGCTATTTCTGGCCAATTTGTATGCCACTTCCTTGGCTTTAATACTATCCCTGATTTCCCTTGATATCCACGGTTGAGCCACCTTCGCTTTTTTATTTTTATGCCAGACAGGAATGTACAATTGTTGTAGTTCATCCATGCGGTCTCTAAATGTCTGCCATTGCCCATCCACAGTCAACCCCTCAAGTATCATTCGCCAATCAATCCTAGCCAATTCACGCCTCATACCTTCAAAGTTACCCTTCTTTAAGTTCTGGAGCATGGTCTCTGAATTAACTGTTTCATTCTCCATCCTAATGCAGAATTCCACCATATTATGGTCACTCTTCCCCAAGGGGCCTCGCACAACAAGATTGCTAATTAATCCTCTCTCATTACACAACACCCAGTCTAAGATGGCCTCTCCCCTAGTTGGTTCCTCGACATATTGGTCTGGAAAACCATCCCTTATGCACTACAGGAAATCCTCTTCCACCGTATTGCTTCCAGTTTGGTTAGCCCAATCTATGTGCATATTAAAGTCACCCATTATAACTGCTGCACCCTTATTGCATGCACCCATAATTTCCTGTTTGATGCCCTCCCCAACATCACTACTACTGTTTGGAGGTCTGTACACAACTCCCACTAATGTTTTTTGCCCTTTGGTGTTCTGCAGCTCTACCCATATAGATTCCACATCATTCAAGCTAATGTCATTCCTAATTATTGTATTAATCTCCTCTTTAACCAGCAATGCTACCCCACCTCCTTTTCCTTTTATTCTATCCTTCCTGAATGTTGAATACCCCTGGATGTTGAGTTCCCAGCCCTGATCATCCTGGAGCCACATCTCCGTAATCCCAATCACATCATATTTGTTAACATCTATTTGCACAGTTAATTCATCCGCCTTATTACGGATACTCCTTGCATTAAGACACAAAGCCTTCAGGCTTGTTTTTTTAACACCCTTTGTCCTTTTAGAATTTTGTTGTACAGTGGCCCTTTTAGTTCTTTGTCTTGCATTTCTCTGCCCTCCACTTTTTCTCATCTTTCTGTTTTTTGCTTTTATCTCCTTTTTGTTTCCCTCTGTCTCCCTCCATTGGATCCCATCCCCCTGCCATATTAGTTTAACTCCTCCCCAACAGCACTAGCAAACAATCCCCCCAGGACATTGGTTCCGGTCCTGCCCAGGTGTAGACCGTCCGGTTTGTACTGGTCCCACCTCCCCCAGAACCGGTTCCAATGCCCCACGAATTTGAATCCCTCCCTGCTGCACCACTGCTCAAGCCACGTATTCATCTGTGCTATCCTGCGATTCCTACTCTGACTAGCACGTGGCACTGGTAGCAATCCCGAGATTACTACTTTTGAGGTCCTACTTTTTAATTTACCTCCTAGCTCCTTAAATTTGTTTCGTAGGACCTCATCCCTTTTTTTACCTATGTCGTTGGTACCAATGTGCACCACGACAACTGGCTGTTCTCCCTCCCTTTTTAGAATGTCCTGCACCCGCTCCGAGACATCCTTGACCCTTGCACCAGGGAGGCAACATACTATCCTGGAGTCTCGGTTGCTGCCGCAGAAACGCCTATCTATTCCCCTAACAATTGAATCTCCTATCACTATCCCACTCTTTTTCCTGCCCTCCTGTGTAACAGAGCCAGCCACGGTGCCATGAACTTGGCTGCAGCTGCCCTCCCCTGATGAGTCATCTCCCTCAACAGTACTCAAAGCAGTGTATCTGTTTTGCAGGGGGATGACCACAGGGGACCCTTGCACTACCTTCTTTGCACTGCTCTTCCTGCTGGTCTTCCATTCCCTATCTAGCTGTGGACCCTTCTCTTGTGGTATGACCAACTCGCTACACGTGCTACTCACGTCATTCTCAGCATCGTGGATGCTCCAGAGTGAATCCACTCTCAGTTCCAACTCCACAACGCGGACCATCAGGAGCTGGAGGTGGATACACTTCCTGCACACGTAGTCGTCAGGGACACTGGAGTCGTTCCTGAGTTCCCACATGGTACAGGAGGAGCATAACACGCAACCGAGCTCTTCTGCCATGACTTAACCTTTAGATAGGCAACAATAATGTTAAAGTTTACTCACTGTTAAAGGGAAGAAGAAAAACTACTCACCAATCACCAGCCAATCAATTAACCCCTTTGGCTGTGACGTCACCTTTCTGTTTCTTTTTATTTCTTTTTTGCCTTCTCCCTGTAGCTGCACAAGTACGCCTCACCAACTGCCGCCGCCTCTCGCTGCCGCTGGGCCTTTTATAGGCCTCCGACCCCGGACTCGCGCCTCACCAACTGCCGCCGCCTCTCGCTGCCGCTGGGCCTTTTATAGGCCACCGACCCCGGACTCGGTGTTTACTATTCTAAATGAACAACATTAGCCATTTTGTACTCTTACCCACTGTGTCTGGTGCCTCATTACTCACCCATCCTCATAAATCGCACGTACAGAACCCCAGGGGAGTGTGGATTCGAACTTTTGTGGTTTATATCAATGATTTGGATGTGAATGTAGGGGGTATGATTAAAAAGTTTGCAAATGATACAAAAATAGGCTGTGTGGTTGATGATGAAGAAGAAAGCTGCAGACTACAGGAGGATATCAATGAATTGGTCAGGTGGGCAGAACAGTGGCAAATGGAATTCGATCCGGAGAAGTGTAAGGTAATGCATTTGGGGAGGGCTAACTAGGCAAGGGAATACACATCAAATGGTAGGACACTGAGAAGTGTCCTAAAGGGATCTTGGATTGCAGGTCCACAGATCCCTGAAGGTAGCAGGACACGTAGATAAGGTAGTGAAGAAGGCATACGGAATACTTACCTTTATTAGTCGAGGCATAGAATACAAGAGCAGGGAGGTTATGCTTCAACTCTATAAAACATTAATAAGGCTACAGTTGGAGTACTGGTCACCTCATTACAGGAAAGATGTGATTGCACTGGAGAGGGTACAGAGGAGAGTTACAAGGATGTTGCTTGGTCTGCAAAATTTTAGCTATGAGGAAAGATTGAATAGGCTGGGTTTGTTTTCCTTGGAACAGAGAAGACTGAGGGGTGACCTTATTGAGGTGTATGAAATTATGAGGGGCCTAGATAGTGGATAGGAAGGACCTATTTCCCTTGGTAGAGGGATCAACAACCAAGGGATATCGATTTCAAATAGTTGGCAAGAGGTTTAGAGGGGATTTGAGGGAAAATTTCTTCACCCAGAGGGTGGTGGGGGTCTGGAACTCACTGCCTGAAAGGGTGGTAGAGGCAGAAACCCTCACCACATTTAAGGGGTGCTTGCATGTGCACTTGAAGTGTTGTAACCTACAGGGCTACTGACCAAGAGCTGGAAACTGGGATTAGCCTGGATAGCAGTTTGTCAGCCGGCACGAATACGATGGGCCGAAATGGCCTTCTTCCGTGCCGTTAAAAAAAAACTCCCAAAAATTATATTTCTAAGTCTCTGGAGTGGGAATTGATCAATTCAAATTCTTGGTTTCAAATTAATTTAAATCAGGATGGGTGAGCGAAGGGACTTGAAATTCTGGAATTGACATTCACAGTCCCTACTTAAAGTAACTATCCAATATGTTTAATTTGTTAATAAATACATTGTTAATTGCAGTCTGCATAATTGTGGTGTGTCCTTGTTTTTGTATGGTTTTTGAACTAACAGGGCCCTTTATCTCAGATGCATTCTAGTTAAAATAGAAACATTAATTGTCCCTTTTTGTTTACTTTTCCTGATTTTTTTTGAGTGAGGACTTGCAATCAAATTATCATCTTGATTCATATTTGAGTTTAGTTTTCCCAATAAGCAAGATTCAGGTCTTTTCCACAGTGACTGCTGAATAGAGTGCCTCATAGTGTTAGTGTTTCCATTATACATGGGAAGCACAATAGTCGGGATATTTATCCAATTTATCCAGTTGATAAAGCAGTTTGAAAAGGATTACGGGATCCTGGGCTTTATAAATAGAGGCATTGAGTACAAAAGCAAGGAAGTTAGCCTAAAACTTTTATAAAACACTGTTCAGGCCCCAGCTGGAATATTGTTTCCAATTCTGAGCACCGCTCTTTAGGATGGATGTCAAGCTTTCTTCCGTGGGGTCCCGTGAAGCCACTGAGCCAGCTTTTAAATTGAAAAAACTGTGCATGCGCAGACTTTTGAATGGGCCGTGCAGCCCATCAAAGGGGCCGTGTGGCCCCAAATTTTCCTTACAGGGAATATTGACGTCAAGGCCTTAGAGGGGGTGCAGAGGAGATTTACCAGAATGGTACCTGGGATGAAGGACTTCAGTTGGTGGAGAGACTAGAGAAGCTAGGATTGTTCGCCTTGGAGCAGAGAAGGTTAAGGGGAGATTTAATAGGGGACACAGTTATATGCACTGTCAAAATGGCCGCATTGTCTCTGATTGGCTCTCCATTATCACATGACCTGAGTGCTGATTAGTCTGTTTGGAGGATAAGCCACACCCAGAAGTTTCTCTGGAATGTGTAACTGGAACTGCCGAGGCCAAGTTCTGAGTGATTTTGCAAAGTGTAATTCGATCCATTCTGAGTTCAGAAGCCAGAGAGTATAGATCTTCACCAACCCAGCAAAAGCCTCCCAAGTTCCAGCCGAAGTCCCTTACCCCAGCGCAAGTGCATGCCTGTCCCAGCTGAAGTTCCTTATCCCCTCCCCCACGTTCGTGACCTTACCCCCCCCCCCCCACCCCCCGGCCATAGATGGGGCATTGTGTGTGGGTCACAGATTGTTAACAAGTTTATTGGGTATGAAGTAAATAGTGACATTGTTGTGACTTCTGGATTTCATCCATTCCAACGATGTCCCTTGTAACACATGCACCAAGCTTTCCAGTGTCTCTCTCTCTCCTTCCCCCTCCCATCACCCCCCACCCCACCCCTGCCAGTGTGTGTCTCTCTTCCCCCCACCCCCGTGTCTCTCTCTCTTTCCCCCTCCACCCCTACCGTGTCTCTCTCTCTGATCCCTGTCCATGTCTCTCTCTCTCCGATCGCACCCCCCCTCTATGTCTCTCTTCCCCCTCTCCATGTCTTTCTCTCTCTTTCCCCCTCTCCGTGTCTCTCTTTCTCTTCTCCCCCCCCACCCCGTGTCTCACTCTCTCTTCCCGCTCCGTGTCTCTCTCTCACTCTCTCTCTTCCCCCCTCTGTGTCTCTCTCTCTCTTCCTCCCTGTGTGTGTGTGTCTCTCTCTCTGTTCCCCCTCCGTGTCTCTCTTCCTCTCTCTTCCCCCCTCCGTGTCTCTCTTTCTCTTTTCCCTCCACCGTATCTCTCTCTCCCTCCCCCATGTCCCCCCCCTCCTCTGCCACTCCTCCCCCCCCTGTCCTCTCCACCTCTCTTCCCCCCCTGCTTCTCTTCTCCCCCGTCCTCCACCTCTCTGCCCCCTTTCCCCCCACGCCTCTCTCCCCCCCCTCCGCCTCTCTTCCCTCCCCCCTCCACCTTCGTCCTCCACCTCTCTCCCTCCCATCTGTCCTCCACATTTCTGCTTCCCCCATCCATCCTCCGCCTTTCTCCCCCCCTCCCCCCGCCTCTCTTCCTCCCCACTCAGTCCTCCGCCTCTCTTCCCCCCACCCCCACACAACCCCTGCCCTCCATCTCTCTTCTCCGCCTCTCTCTGCCCACCCGCTCCCCCAGGACCAGCAGTGCAGCTCAGTCGGAGGCTTGGAGGAACAACATGGTCAATTGCAGGACCCCACGTCCGGTGTGGGCCCAGCTTCCAGTTCCGGTTCCAGGTAGGTCTGGTGTGGAGTCCAGAGGACACAGGCGCAGAAGAACAGAAAAAACACAATGCAAATTGTCACAATGCTTAATAGGGGTGTTCAAAGTCATGAATTGTTTTGGTAAGAGTAAAACAGGAGAAACTGTTCCCAGTGGCAGGAACCAGAGGACACAGATTTAAAGTAATTGGCAAAAGAGCCAGAGGGGAGATGAGAATTTTTTTTACACAGCGAATTGTTGTGATCTGGAATGTGCTGCCTGAAAGGGCGGTGGAAGCAGATTCAATAGTAACTTTCAAAAAGAAAGTGCTGATTTATTTTGAAAAAGTTTTAGTTATATAACAGAAAGCCCTATTCTGAACGACCCAGAGAGCACTGCACTATCGGAGATGCCGAGTTTCAGATGCTCCGCCTGCCCTCTCAGGAGGACATAAAGAGCCCAGGGCATTATTTCAAAGAAGAGCAGGGAGTTCTCCCCGATTTCCTAGCCAATATTTATCCCTCAATCAACATCACTAAAACAGTGTCAGCCATGGCTCAGTGAGTAGCACTCTTGCCTGTGGGTCAGAAGGTTGTGGGTTCAAGTCCTACTCCAGAGACTTAAATACAAAAATCCAGGCTGACACGTCCAGTGCAGTACTGAGCGAGTGCTGCAATGTTGGAGGTGTTGTCTTTTGGATGAGATATTAAACCAAGGCCCTGTCTGCTCTCTCAAGTGGACGTAAAAGATCCCATGGCACTATTTCAAAGAGGAGAAGGTGAGTTCTCTTTGGAGTCCTGGCCAATATTTATCCCTCAACCAACATCACTAAAACAGATTATCTGGCCATTATTATATTGTAGTTTGTGGGAGCTTGCTCTGTGCAAATTGGCTGCCACATTTCCCATATTACAAGTGACTATACTTCATTGGCTGTAAAACGCATTGGGGCACCCTGAGGTTGTGATAGGCACTGCTTCACAACGTAACGCCAAAGCTGTTTTCAGATTCAGCTGTAAGATTTGGGTTATCTCAGAAGTAATTATCTTCGAAATGTAATTTTTAGATTGTAATCACCAATTTAAAAATGGGTTTAAAGAATGCATCCATTAACGTGCGTAGCATTAAGTCAACTACGCGATGTGTTTCCACCTTTGGGTACCTCGCCAAGGTCAAGGCAGATCTGTTATTCTTGCAGGACTTCAGCAGTTACCGGCTGTGGTCACAATGGTGATCCCACGGACCATCCATCTGGTCAGGAGGCAACGATTGCCATTCCTCCGGCCTGGGCATTCTGCTGCAGGGAGGCCACTTCACCATCACCGAAGTTAAGGAGGTGGTGGGTGGCCGCCTTCTCATAGCAGATGTATTGTATAAAAATGTTCCTCTAAGGCTAATTAACGTGTAGGCCTCGCCTCTCAGAAGCGAGCGGCTGGCCCTCCTCCAGCAGCTCCCACTGCTGCTGGCGACATCCAGACCGGTCATTCTGAGCGGTGATTTCAACTGCATCATCGATGCGGCTGGACGATCCAGCAGAGCTGACAGCAAACTGGACGCCACATTCAAACTCCTGATGGACGCGGCGTCTTCAGCAACCCTGCAGATGAAGCACTGCGCAGATACACCTGGTCGAGACCAGACGGGTCCGTCCGTTCCAGAATAGACTTCCTGTGTCCCACAAGCTCAAGGTCAGATCCACCGACGTCACACCGGTGTTCTTCTCTGACCACTGCCTCCTACTGGCCGACTGCCTCCCACAGGAAGACCAGAAAGTTGGCAGGGGGATATGAAAGCTCAACATGAAACTGATGACCCCGGAAAATGTTGAGGAATTCAAGAGGGATTACAAAGGTTGGAGAACCGTAAAACTCCTCTGTGATTCCCTGATGCACTGGTGGGAAACAAGACAAACATCAAGAGTTTCTTCATCCTCAAAGGTGTTCAGGAGGCGAGAGGGAGACAGAGGGAATTGTCCCAATTCCAGAAGAGCATGCAAAACCTGTTCCTGCTGCAGTCGATGGGGGTCGATGTCGCGGAGGAACTCCAAGAGGTGAAGTGCCAGCAAGCCTCGCTCTTTGCCTCAGTGTCCTCCAAGATCATCTTCCGCTCCAGAGTCCGCTCCGTCGAGCAGGATGAGACGTGTTCGCGTTTCTTCTTCCAAAAGATATACAGGGGGAGCTCTGTGATCAGCAGCCTAAAGGAAGAAGATGGTTCTGTGACGCCTTCACAGCCCGACATGCTGAGGATCAGCAAATCATTCTATGCCCACAGACCGCGGGGCCTCCCTGTCTTTCCTGTCGTCTATCTCAGAGGTCTTAGACGACAGCGAGCGGGAGAGTCTGGACCACCCGCTAACTCTGGATGAGATGACAAAGGCCGTCCGGTCCCTCGCGACGAGTAAAACTCCCGGAAGCGACGGCTTACCAGTCGAGTTGTATTCGGCTCTGTGGGACTGGATGGGCCCAGACCTACTGGAAGTGTACGGGGGTATGCTTCTGGCCGGCACTATGTCAGAATCAATGAGGAAAGGCATCATCACCTTCATCGACAAGCAGAAGGGGGAGAGGGAGGAAATCAAAAACTGGCGGCCCATTTCGCTGCTCAATGTGGACTACAAGATCCTGTCGAAGGTCATCGCAAACAGGGTCAAGTCTGCTCTGGAGCTGGTGATCCACCCAGACCAGACCTGCACTGTCCCCGGCAGGAAGATCTCTCATAGCCTCGCGCTACTCAGGGATACGATTGCCTACAACTCTTTTGGGGGGGGGGGGGGGAACAAAATAGACATTAGATCAAGTGCCCCCTGATCTGGGGGACACTCCAGACACTTAACTGCCCCTTTTTCTAATAAATGTTTCTTTTTGTTTGTTTTTTTTGTGGTTTTTTTTGGGGCATTAAAACCATATATTTTACAAGTGCCCCCTATAAAAGGGGAGGGGGACACTAAGAACGCGGCAATTAAAACAAATTAAACTTTAAAACATATAAAATCAAATTAAAATTTGGTTGCCGGGGTGACGATGCACTCCAGTCCCTCCGGCGCCCACCTCTTGCGGAAGGCCGCGAGCGTACAGGTGGACACCGCTTGCTCCATCTCTAAGGACACCCTGGCCCGGATGTAGGCACGGAAGAGAGGCAGGCAGTCGGGCTGAACGACCCCCTCGACCGCCCGCTGCCTGGACCGGCTGATGGCACCCTTGGCCGTGCCCAGGAGCAGTCCTACGAGGAGGCCCTCGGACCTACCCGCTCCCCTCCGCACAGGGTGCCCAAAGATCAGGAGTGTGGGACTGAAGTGCAACCAGAAATTCAGGAGCAGCCCCTTTAAATAATGGAACAGGGGCTGCAACCTCGCACACTCCATAAAAACGTGGAACACGGACTCATCCAGACCGCAGAAATTGCAGGCGGCCTGGGAGCCCGTGAACCGGCTTAAAAATTTGTTGCACGGGACTGCTCCGTGCACCACCCTCCAGGCCAAGTCCCCGATAAATAGTGAGAGGACTCCCGCGTAGAGTGCCCTCCATCGGGGACCCCCGCCTCCTCTGGACGGCAAGATGGTACGCCATGGCGTGTCCGGACGGCAGGCGAGGATGGCAAAGTTGAGAGTGTGCAGGAGCAGCCCTTACAGGAAACCCCTTCGCATACGATTGCCTACAACTCTTTTAGGAGAAAAACAACTAATATTAAATCGTGCCCCCCGATATGGTGGACACACCAAATATTTTCAAGGCCCCTTTTTTTTGTGTTTTTTTTTGTATTTTTTTTGGGCACTAAAATCACATTTTTTTCCAAGTGCCCCCTATAAAAGGGGAGGGGGACACTAAAAACACGGGCAATTAAAACAAATTAACTTTTAAAACATAAAATCAAATTAAAATTTGGTTGCTGGGGGTGATGATGCACTCCAGTCCCTCCGGCGCCCACCTCTCACGGAAGGCCGCGAGCGTACCAGTGGACACCGCGTGCTCCATCTCTAGGGACATCCTGGCCCGGATGTACGCGCGGAAGAGAGGCAGGCAGTCAGGCTGAACGACCCCCTCGACCGCCCGCTGCCTGGACCGGCTGATGGCACCCTTGGCCGTGCCCAGGAGCAGTCCTACGAGGAGGCCCTCGGACCTACCCGCCCACCTCTGCACAGGGTGCCCAAAGATCAGGAGTGTGGGACTGAAGTGCAGCCAGAAATTGAGGAGCAGCCCCTTTAAATAATAAAACAGGGGCTGCAACCTCGCACACTCCATAAAAACATGGAACACGGACTCTTCCAGACCGCAGAAATTGCAGGCGGCCTGGGAGTCCGTGAACCGGCTTAAAAATTTGTTGCACGGGACTGCTCCGTGCACCACCCTCCAGGCCAAGTCCCCGATAAATAGTGAGAGGACTCCCGCGTAGAGTGCCCTCCATCGGGGACCCCCGCCTCCTCTGGACGGCAAGATGGTACGCCATGGCGTGTCCGGACGGCAGGCGAGGATGGCAAAGTTGAGAGTGTGCAGGAGCAGCCCTTACAGGAAACCCCTTCGCATACGATTGCCTACATGCGTGATAGGAGGGTGGACACCTGTTTAATCAGCTTGGACCAGGAGAAGGCCTTTGACAGGAGATCGTACACATACCTGATGGACGTGCTCTCCAAGATGGAGTTTGGGGAGGGTATCCGCAATTGGATCCGTGTAAGGTTTGTTGTTTCAAGTGTTTATTAGTTGAAACCCCTTGACTTCCACAGTAAAATTGCGGTTTGCGGTCAGACCGATAGGCACACACAGTTTAAACCCGTGCAGGGGTACTGTGAGGTGTAGACAGAGTAGAAAATGGGGGAGGGATGAGCCAGGGGGCTCAGGGTTTTTGAAACAAATGAGGTTTTGTCTTTCAGAAGAGGAACCAGAGGTGAGGAAAATCCTGCTCCTGTGCACCTACATCAGAATGTGCCTCGGCTACCGGAGAGAGACTGAAGAAGCCATTATTTTGGATGCTCAGGGGAGCAGGCACCAACTGTCACCACAGGAGAAGGGACATAAGAACATAAGAATTAGGACCAGGAGTAGGCCATCTAGCCCCTCGAGCCTGCTCCGCCATTCAACAAGATCATGGCTGATCTGGCCGTGGACTCAGCTCCACTTCCCCGCCCGCTCCCCGTAACCCTTAATTCCCTTATTAGTTAAAAATCTGTCTATCTGTGCCTTGAACACATTCAATGAGCTAGCCTCAACTGCTTCCTTGGGTAGAGAATTCCACAGATTCACAACCCTCTGGGAGAAGAAATTCCTTCTAAACTCGGTTTTAAACTGGCTCCCCCGTATTTTGAGGCTGTGCCCCCTAGTTCTAGTCTCCCCAACCAGTGGAAACAACCTCTCTGCCTCTATCTTGTCTATCCCTTTCATTATTTTAAATGTTTCTATAAGATCACCCCTCATCCTTCTGAACTCCAACGAGTAAAGACCCAGTCTACTCAATCTATCATCATAAGGTAACCCCCTCATCTCCGGAATCAGCCTAGTGAATCGTCTCTGTGCCCCCTCCAAAGCCAGTATATCCTTCCTTAAGTAAGGTGACCTAAAACTGCACGCAGTACTCCAGGTGCGGCCTCACCAATACCCTATACAGTTGCAGCAGGACCTCCCTGCTTTTGTACTCCATCCCTCTCACAATGAAGGCCAACATTCCATTCGCCTTCCTGTTTACCTGCTGCACCTGCAAACTAACTTTTTTTTGGGGATTCATGCACAAGGGAACTTGGGGGGTGCCAGGACCGCCCTCCGGGAGCTGCCTGTCTTTTACAGGGAACTCATCAGGGTCTGGAACAAAGTCTCCACCAAGCGCAGCTCTCCGCCGGCTGGAGTGGCGGCCGTCCTGCAGGAACCGCTGCTCGGGAATCCGTACCTCCACGGCCGAGGTTTTATGTGGCGGTCGGAAGAGAGGGCTGTGGCTGGTGAGGTGACCAGGGTCAGGGACCTGCTCGATGGCGGAGGAGCGGGCTGGATGGCACCAGACACGCTGGCGCGGCGCCTAAATTCTGCCAACGTCCGCCACGCGGCCGATGCCATCGAGTTGCTAAAAACAGCTCTGGTCCCTGACTCCGTTAGGTGCATCGAGGAGGCTCAAGCACGTGGGGAGATCCCGTCCGAACTGACCCCCGTCTGGACGGAATTCCTCATCGGCGCCAAACCCCGGAACCTCCCTCGGGGGCCGGCGCCTCACAACTTGAGCCGCCTCGGGGAAATTCCCTCCGTGCCTTTCGTTTCCGCGCAGAGGGGTTTCCTGTACGGGCTGCTCCTGCACACGCTCAACTTTGCCATCCTCGCCGGCCGTCCGGACACGCCATGGCGTACCATCTTGCCGTCCGGAGGAGGCGGGGGTCCCCGATGGAGGGCACTCTACGCAGGGGTCCTCCCACTATTCATCGGGGACTTGGCCTGGAGGGTGGTGCACGGAGCAGTGCCGTGCAACAAATTTTTAAGCCGGTTCACGGACTCCCAGGCCGCCTGCAATTTCTGCGGTCTGGAGGAGTCCGTGTTCCATGTTTTTATTGAGTGCACAAGGTTGCAGCCCCTGTTCCATTATTTGAAGGGGCTGCTCCTGAAATTCTGGCTGCACTTCAGTCCCACTCTCCTGATCTTTGGGCACCCTGTGCGGAGGGGAGCGGGTAGGTCCGAGGGCCTCCTCGTAGGACTGCTCCTGGGCACGGCCAAGGGTGCCATCAGCCGGTCCAGGCAGCGGGCGGTCGAGGGGGTCGTTCAACCTGACTGCCTGCCTCTCTTCCGCTCTTACATCCGGTCCAGGGTGTCCTTAGAGATGGAGCACGCGGTGTCCACCGGTACGCTCGCGGCCTTCCGCGAGAGGTGGGCATCGGAGGGACTGGAGTGCATCATCACGCCCGGCAACCAAATTTTAATTTGATTTTACGTTTTAAAGTTTCATTCGTTTTAATTGCCGGTGCTTTTAGTGTCCCCTTCCCTTTTATAGGGGGCACTGGAAAAATGTGATTTTAGCGCCCAAAAAAAAATGAAAAACACAAAAAAAAAAGGAAAAAAGGGCCTTGTAAATGTCTGGTGTGTCACCCAGGTCGGGTGGCACGGTTTAATGTTTTATGTTTTTGCAGGTGAACTCCAAAAAGAGTTTCATGCACAAGGGCCCCCAGGTCCCTCTGCACCGCAGTATGTTGTAATTTCTCCCTATTCAAATAATATTCCCTTTTACTGTTTTTTTCCCCAAGGTGGATGACCTCACACTTTCCGACATTGTATTCCATCTGCCAAACCTTAGCCCATTCGCTTAACCTATCCAAATCTCTTTGCAGCCTCTCTGTGTCCTCTACACAACCCGCTTTCCCACTAATCTTTGTGTCATCTGCAAATTGTGTTACACTACACTCTGTCCCCTCTTCCAGGTCATCTATGTATATTGTAAACACCTGTGAACACAAACACATCCTCATTGTCTTGGTCGGGAGCTTTAAATAATCCTGTCTCTGGTTTGAGGCAGGGCAGTCACTGGGGCAACCAATTAGCCCTGCCTACCAACAGTTCGAGCAGGGCCGTCAACATTAGGGCAATTGTAGGAGTGGTATTTATGATCAGCACGACTCGGTGACACAGTTTGGTGATACATTTAATGATTTGGAGCTCTGCTTGTTCAAAGACTGATGTACAGAAAAATAGTTCCTATTTTAAAGCCAACTGTTACTGCTAATGAGTGTCACTTTGCTCGAGTGAATGAAGTGTACACTTATTGCTAGACTACCCGAGACTAGGATGTTCAGTAAGTGTATGGAGATAAATGACATATTGTGTTCAGCTATGGGAGCTATTTAAGGAGAAGCATGCAGCCGTGGTAATGATTCATGTACAACATGTAGATGAAGCTTTGGGACCATAATAAAACATTAATGATGGGATCATTCCCTGAGGCAGGAAATGAAAAAAACCAAAATGTTATTGTTTCGTATGATGGGAAAAGCTGAAAAGACATTTAAAGAGGAGCTGAGGTTGTTAACAAGCTAATTTAAGTTGCCATTAGCGAGTTTGACAGCAGCTGTTGGTAATCATTCTGCGATTGCCATTTACACCTCCTCTCGACCCATCTTTTGTTTCTTTACTTGTCCCATTATCATCTGCTTTTGCCTCGCACCATCATTCCTTTTGTCATGTCATCTTTTTTGCTCTCCACCCGATCACAGACCTTCCCTTTTGTTCTTTCCTCCCCGCCCCCATTTTCCCTGCTCCCACACTTGCTTAAAACCTATTACATCTCTAACTTTTTCCAGTTCTGATGAAAGGTCATCGACCTGAAACATTAATTCTGTTTCTCTCTCCACAGATGCTGCCTGACCGACTGAGTGACGTGGCCTTGATTTAACATCTCATCCGAAAGACGGCACCTCCGACAGTGTAGCACTCCCTCAGAGCGTGGGAAGGGGATGGAGTGTTTGGGGGTGATTGAGGAGGAAACCAGGGTGTCCCAGAGGAAACGGTCCCTTTGGAATGCTAAATTGTCCTCCCTGCTCTGGAAAAAGAAAAGACATATGAATTTATACATCATCATATCATCATCATAGGCAGTCCCTCAAAATCGAGGAAGACTTGCTTCCACTCCAAAAGTGATTTCTCAGGTGACTGAACAGTCCAATATGAGAATTACAGTCTCTGTCACAGGTGGGACAGACAGTCGTTGAGGGAAGGGGTGGGTGGGACTAGCTTGCTGCATGCTCCTTCCGCTGCCTGCGCTTGTTTTCTGCATGCTCTTGGAGACAAGACTCGAGGTGCTCAGTGCCCTCCCTGATGCTCTTCCTCCACTTAGGGCGGTCTTTGGCCAGGGACTCCCGGGTGTCGGTGGGGATGTTGTACTTTATCAAGAAGGTTTTGAGGGTGTCCTTGAAACATTTCCTCCGCCCAACTGGGGCTCGTTTACCGTGTAGGAGTTCATTTATATAGCACCTTTCATGACCATTGGATGTCCCAAAGCCCTTTACAGCCAATTAAGTACTTTGGGAGTGTCATCATAGGCAGTTCGTCGGAATCAAGGAAGACTTGCTTCCATTCTAAAACTGAGTTTTTAGGTGACTGAACAGTCCAATACGACAATTAGTCTCTGTCACAGGTGGGACAGACAGTCTTTGAGGGAAAAGGGTGGGTGGGACTAGTTTGCCGCATGCTCCTTCCGCTGCTTGCGCTTGGTTTCTGCATGCTCTCGGCGATGAGACTCGAGGTGCTCAGCACCCTCCTGGATGCACTTCCTCCACTTAGGGCGGTCTTTGGCCAGGGACTCCCAGGTGTCAGTGGGGATGTTGTATTTTATCAAGGAGGTTTGAGGGTGTCCTTGAAATGTTTCCTCTGCCTACCTTTGGTTCGTTTGCCGTGAAGGAGTTCCGAGTAGAGTGCTTACTTTGGGAGTCTTGTGTCTGGCATGCGAACCGTGTGGCCTGCCCAGCGGAGCTGATCAAGTGTGGTTAGTGCTGCAATGCTGGGGGTGTTGGCCTGGTCAAGGACGCTAACTTTGGTGCGTCTGTCCTCCTAAGAGATTTGTTGGATCTTATCCACTGAGCCACAGCTGACACTGACAGCCCCGCCCCGCCCCGCCGTCTCCCACAGCGCCCTCTGACGACCGGCGGCCCTCCCAGCGTTGGGATCTGGAAGCCCCGCCCCCTGCCAGGCACAGCGCCTTCTCGCGGCAGTCACCTCTCCCTGGCTCCAGCGCGATAACGTCGTTCCCTAACGTAAGCCCCGCCTCCTGTTCCGCCGCCAGCGCCGCTGCCCTCTGGGGTCAGGCGGACTTCCCTGCAACTGCTCTCTGAAGAGACTCCAGCGCCGTCGCGTTAATTAAACCACACCCTCCTCCACCGCCACCAACGGCAGTCGGCGCTCCTCAGTGTACAGCCCTCTTGTGAAAAGGCTGCTCTCCGTCAATCATTAAGCCCCGCCCTTGGCCCCACCCCCTCAGATGACGGCAAGCCGTAAGCCCCATCGCTTGTTCTGTCGCCAGAGCCACCGCCCTCTGGCGACCGGCGGACCTCCTTGTCCCGCTTGGATCTCCGATAACGTTAGTAGTAAGCCCCGCCCTCAGCCCCGGCCACCCCGCCAGCTCCTCGACGTACAGTGGCTCCCTTGAAGAAGCGCCTGCGTACTGACGTTATGCTGGGTCCCCACATCTACCTGCCAGGCCACGCCCCCTCCCCACCCTCCGCCCACAGCGCCCTCTCCGGCCGGCGGGCGCCCCTCGCGGTGCGGCAGCGGCGCGGCCCCCGGCTGAGAAGATGGCGGCGGCCGAGTGAGGCGAGCGGCTGCCGCGCTCCCACTCCCGGTCACTCCGGATCCTTCGCTCCGCCGCCAGGTGGGCCGCCCGATTTGTACCTCGCGCTCAACGGATAGCGCGGTGCGGGAGCTCGCGTGGGCGGCCGTGGGTGAGGGAGGGAGACGCCGCGGGGAAACAGGCCGCGCCCCACCCGACCCGGAAACACGCACCGGCCTTGGGGCGGCGGGCTTGGTGGGGCGGGCAGTGATGGGACGAGGTGGGGCGTGAGGGGATGGGGAGAGGCCTGTGATGGGATGAGGTGGGCTGTGATGGGACGAGATGGGGTGGGGATGGATTGTGATGGGACGGGGAGAGGCCTGTGATGGGATGAGGTGGGCTGTGATGGGACGAGATGGGGTGGGGATGGATTGTGATGGGACGGGGAGAGGCCTGTGATGGGATGAGGTGGGCTGTGATGGGACGAGGTGGGGATGGATTGTGATGAGACGGGGAGTGGCCTGTGATGGGATGAGGTGGGCTGTGATGGGACGGGGTGGGGATGGCCTGTGATGGGACGGGGAGAGGCCTGTGATGGGATGAGGTGGGCTGTGATGGGACCAGGTGGGGTGGGGATGGCCTGTGATGGGACGGGGAGAGGCCTGTGATGGGATGAGGTGGGCTGTGATGGGACGAGGTGGGGTGGGGAAGGATTGTGATGAGACGGGGAGTGGCCTGTGATGAGGTGATGGGACGAGGTGGGGTGGGGAAGGATTGTGATGAGACGGGGAGTGGCCTGTGATGAGGTGATGGGACGAGGTGGGGGCTGTGATGGGACGAGGTGGGGTGGGGATGGCCTGTGATGGGACGTGGTGGACTGTGATGGATTGTGTTATGATGGGACGTGGTGGACTGTGATGGGTTGGGTCGTGATCGGACAACGTGGCTGAACCGGGCATGGACTGTGATCTCCCCTCATCACCTTTCTGTGCTCGGCCTATCCATGTGACCCACTTCCTACTCCCTTGATCCTATTCTCACCAAAGTGCTGACCACCCAACTTCCTTATCTGGCTCCAATGTTAGCTGACATTGTTAATGGTCTGCTGTCCTCAGATACTGTCCCCCTTTCCCTTAAATCTGTCATTATCACCCCTCTCAAAAAATCAACTCTTGATATTTCCGTCCTTGCAAACTACAGCCCCGTCTCCAACCTCCCTTTCCTCGCCTAAGTTCTTGAATGTGTTGTCACCTCCCAAATCCGTGCCCATCTTTTCCGCAATTCCTTGTTTGAATCCGGGCATGCCACAGTACCGAAACAGCTCTCATCAAAGTGACAATGACTGTGACAAAGGCAAACTATCCCTCCTCATCCTTTCTTGACTTGTCTGCAATCTTTGACACAGTTTACTACTCTATCCTTCTGCAATGCCTCCCACCGTCGTCCAGCTGGGTGGGACTGCACTCGCCTAGTTCCATTCTTGTCATTCTAATTGTAGCCAGAGAATCACCTGCAGTGGCTTCTCTTCCCGCACCTGCATCGTTACCTATGGTGTCATCAAGGATGTATCCATGCCCCTCCTATTTTTCATCTACATATTGCTGCTTGGCGATATCAACTGGAAACACAGCATTAGTTTCCACATACACACTGATGACACCAGCTCTACCTCACTACCACTTCTCTTGACCCCTCCCCTGTCTCTAAATTGTCAGACTGCTTGTCCAACATCCAGTTCTGGATGAGCAAAAAAGTTCTCCAATTGAATATCAGGAAGACTCAAGCCATTATTTTCGGTCCCTGCCACAAACTCCATTCCCTAGGCACTGATTCTATCCGTCCCTCCCAACTCCTGTCTGAGGCTGAACCAGATTGTTTTCAACCTTGGTGTCATATTTGACCATGAAATGAGCTTTCAACCACATTCGCAACATAACTAAGACCACCTATTTCCAACTCCGTAACATCGCCCGTCTCCGCCCTCGCCTCAGCTGAAGCTCTCATCCATGCCTTTGTTACCTCTAGACTTGACTATTCTAACGCACTCCTGGTATGCCACCCACTTCCCACAAATAACCTTCCGGAAATACTAAGGGACTAAGGGTCTAGTGAGAAGGAGGAACTGAAGGAAATCCTTATTAGTCAGGAAATTGTGTTAGGGAAATTGATGGGATTGAAGGCCGATAAAACCCCAGGGCCTGATAGTCTGCATCCCAGAATACTTAAGGAAGCGGTTCTAGAAATAGTAGATGCATTGATGATCATTTTCCAACAGTCTTATCGACTCTGGATCAGTTCCTATGGACTGGAGGGTAGCTAATGTAACACCACTTTTTAAAAAAGGAGGGAGGGAGAGAGAAAACGGGGAATTATAGACCGGTTAGCCTGACGTCAGTAGTGGGGAAAATGTTGGAATCAATTCTTAAAGATAAAATAGCAGCGCATTTGGAAAGCAGTGACGGGATCGGTCCAAGTCAGCATGGATTTATGAAAGGAAAATCATGCTTGACAAATCTTTTAGAATTTTTTGAGAATGTAACGAGTAGAATGGTCAAGGGAGAACCAGTGGATGTGGTGTATTTGGACTTTCAAAAGGCTTTTGACAAGGTCCCACACAAGAGATTAGTATGCAAAATTAAAGCACATGATATTGGGAGTAATGTATTGACGTGCATAGAGAACTGGTTGGCAGACAGGAAGCAGAGAGTCGGGATAAACGGGTCCTTTTCAGAATGGCAGGCAATGACTAGTGGGATGCCGCAGGGCTCAGTGCTGGGACCCCAGCTATTTACAATATACATCAATGATTTAGATGAAGGAATTGAGTGTAATATCTCCCAAGTTTGCAGATGACACTAAGCTGGGTGGCGGTGTGAGCAGTGAGGAGGATGCTAAGAGGCTGCAGGGTGACTTGGACAGGTTAGGTGAGTGGGCAAATGCATGGCAGATGCAGTATAATGTGGGTAAATGTGAGGTTATCCACTTTGGTGGCAAAAACACGAAGGCAGAATATTATCTGAATGGCAGCAGATTAGGAAAAGGGAAGGTGCAACAAGACTTGGTCTCATGGTACATCAGTCATTGAAAGTTGGCATGCAGGTATAGCAGGCAAATGGCATGTTGGCCTTCATAGCTAGGGGATTTGAGTATGGGAGCAGGGAGATCTTACTGCAGTGTACAGGGCCTTGGTAAGGCCTCACCTGGAATACTATGTTGAGTTTTGGTCTCCTAATCTGAGGAAGGACGTTCTTGCTATTGAGGAAGTGCAGCGAAGGTTCACCAGACTGATTCCCGCGATGGCAGGACTGACATATGAGGATCGACTGGGCCTGTATTCACTGGAGTTTAGAAGGATGGGAGGGGATCTCAGAAACATACAAGATTCTGACGGGACTGGATAAGTTAGATGCAGGAAGAATGTTCCCGACGTTGGGGAAGTCCAGAACCAGGGGTCACAGTCTTAAGGATAAGGGGTAAGCTATTTAGGACTGAGATGAGGAGAAACTTCTTCACTCAGAGAATTGTTAACTTGCGGAATTCTCTACCGCAGAGAGTTGTTGATGCCAGTTTGTTGGATATATTCAAGAGGGAGTTGGATATGGCCCTTACAGCTAAAGGGATCAAGGGGTATGGAGAGAAAGCAGGAACGGGGTACTGAGGTGAATGATCAGCCATGATCTTATTGAGTGGTGGTGCAGGCTTGAAGAGCCAAATGGCCTACTCCTGCACCTATTTTCTATGTTTCTATCCTACGTAAACTAGAGGTGATCTAAAATTCGGCTGCCCGCGTCCTAACTACCACCAAGTCCCGCTCACCCATCACTCCGGTGCTCGCTGACGTACATTGGCATCCGGTTAAGCAACGTCTCGATTTCATATTCTCGTCCTTATTTTCAAATCCCTCCATGGCGTCACCCCTCCATATCTCTGTAATCTCCTCCAGCCCCACAACCCCTCGAGATGTCTGCGCTCCTTCAATTCTGCCCTCGAGCATCCTTGATTATAATCACTCAATCATTAGTGGCTGTGCCTTCTGTTGCCTAGGCCCCAAGGTCTGGAACTCCCTGCCTAAACGTCTCCACCTTTCTACCTCTCTTTCATATTTTAAGACGCTCTTTAATATATACATCTTTGAACAAGCTTTTGGTCACCTGCGCTAATTTCTATTTGTGCTGCTCGGTGTCAAATTTTTATCTCATAATCCTCCTGTGAAGTGCTTTGGGATATTTCACTACGTCAAAGGCGCTATATAAATACAAGATGTTGTTATGATGGGTCGGGCTGTGATGGGACAGGGGTCGGGCTGTGTTGGGGCAAGGGTCGGGCTGTGATGGGGCAGGGATCGGGCTGTGATGGGGCAGTGGTCGGGCTAGCCTGCAAAGGGGACGGCAGGGGCTGGCCTGCGATGGGTGGCGGTTAACTGTGTTGGGTGGAGGTGACTGCAGTGTGACGGGGGCGGGCTGCGATGGGCAGGGGTGGTTTTGATGGGACCGGGTGGTACTGATGCTTCTTTCCTTGTGTTGCAGGCACCGTCGGCCAGTGTCCCAACAGGCAGGGTGGAGCTGTCGCCATTGATCCGGGTTGATTCAGGCCTGTGCTTCGCTCTTGATTCCTGGTCTTTGCCGGGTTGGTGGTGGGGAACTAGGGGTGTCCCTCGGGCCCTGGCATCTCTGAGTACCAGGAGCCGCTTCACTCACTACCGAGCAGAGGAGGAATAACCGGCGGCACTGGTGCCATGGCTCACTCTCCGGTGCAGGCTGCACTGCCCGGGATACAGGTGAGAGATGGTGTGGGGCGACAACTCTGAGGAGAGGGGCAGTGTCCTGGGCTGGTGGCCAGGTTTTGGTGTTTGTGGCTGGGTCCTGTTCTCCTGACGGTGTCCAGTTGCTGCTCATTTATGCTGGGCAGGGGTCCAAGCTTGGAAGCTCTTACCTTGGATCCAGGAACACAGTGCTGGACTAGAGAGTTCCAGCTTTTGGCAGATCCCCGTGTTTTATTCGGGGTTAAAACAAACAACGATTTTCTATGTTGTACCTTTAACATAGTAAAACATCCGAAGGTGCTTCACAAGAGCGGTATAAAACAAAATTTGACACAAAGATGTATATATTAAAGAGCGTCACAAGGAGATATTAGGACAGGTGACCAAAAGCTTGGTCACAGAGGTAGGTTTGAAGGAGCATCTTAAAGCATCTTAATTAAACAATTTAATTAAGGATTGGACAGTTTAAGGAGTAGGGTTAAGAATGTAAAGAATGTGATTCTTTACATTATCAGCAAAGAGTTAAAATATGAAAACTTTATATTTCAGAGATTTCTTTCAGGTCTACCGGAAACCTGCATTTTTATATGTCTGTCTATATCATCCATACCTTTGTTAATTGATTATTCCACTGCTCCCATTTTCCATCCTCTATAAACTTCAACTTATCCAAGACTCTGCTGCCTGTATCCTAATTCGCACCAAGTCCTGTTTGCCCATCACCCCTGTGCTCGCTGACCTACATTGGTTCCTGTACTGGCAACGCCCCCATTTAAAAATTCTCATCCTTGTTTTCAAATCCCTCAATGTTCTCTCCCTTCCCTAACTCTGTAATCTCCTACAGCCTCACAACCACAAAGATCTTGAGATCTCTGTGCTCCGCCAATTCTGGCCTTGCAAATCTTCGATTTTCATCGCTCCGCCATTGGCGGCCACATCTAGGCCCTAAGCTCTGGAATTTCCTCCCTAAACCTCTCCGCCTCTCTACCGCTCCTCCTTTTAAGGTGCTCCTGGAAACCTACCTCTTTGACCTGCCCTGTTATCTCCTTTGGTGTAAAATTTTGTCTGATTACGCTCCTGTGAAGCGCCGTGGGATGTTTTACTACGTTAAAGACACTGTGAATACAAGTTCTTATATGTGTAATATTACATAGTGAGGATTAAGTACAGAAAATAATATGTGAAAATAAAATGATGAAAGGCTTTGTTAGATTAATAAGGAGAACCTGTTTCCAGTGGCAGAAGGATTGGTAACCAGAGGGCACAGATTTAAGGTATTTGGCAAAACAACCAGAGGCGAGATGAGGAAAAATATTTTACGCAGTGAGTTATTGTGATCTGGAATGGTGCTGCCTGAAAGGGTGGTGGAAACAGATTCAACAGTAACTTCCAAAAGGGAATTGGATATATTCTTGAAAAGGAAAACTTTACAGGGCTTTGAGAACGAGCAGGGGAGCGGGGCTAATTGGATAGCTCTTTCAAAGAGCCAGCACAGGCACAAATGGGCCTGTAAGATTTTAGGACGCATTTATTTGTACTGTAAAAATGGCCGTCCTTTGTCTCTGATTGGTCCCCTTGGAGGATAAGCCACATCCTGAAGTTTCTCTAGAATGTGTAACTGGAACCGCTCATCCCAAATTGTCACTGACTTCGCAAATTGTAACTCGATTCACTTTGACTTCCAGAAGCCACAGAGGATAGATCTCCCCAGAAGGCACCAAGTGCCAGCCGAAGCCCCGTACCCCAGTGCAAGTGCATCCCTCCCCCAGCCAAAGTCTCTCTCTCTCTTCCCCCACCACCCACCATCCCCAGTCTCTCTCTCCCTCCCTACCTCCCACTCTGGGCTCTCTCTCTCTCCCTCCCCAGGCACTCTCTCTGCCCTCAGTCTCTCTCTCTCTCTCTCTCTCTCTCTCTTTCTCTCTCCTCCCTTCAAGCTCTCTCTTTCTTCCCCACCTTCTTCTCGGCCGCCCGCCAGGTCGGGGCCACTCGGGGGGGCCCAACAGAGGATCAGCAGGCTCGGCCCATCGGCAGGACAACGTGTCCAGAATGATTCAGGTTCGGGGCCGCACTTCCAGTCTGGCATTTCCGGTTTGGGCGGGAGGCATTGGGCGGAGTCTTGACAGACGCATGCACAGTAGGACAGAAAAACACAGTACAAATAATCAGTCCCAAGATTTTATGATAGGTACACGTGAATTATATGCCACTGATGAATGCTGTGTTCTCATTAGATACATTTGCTATCCAGTGTTGCAAATTCTAGGCCTGTAGTTTGGGGTCAGCGTCAAAGCAAAGGCATTCGCCGCTGGTCTTGAAGTAAGCTTCCCACAAAGATCACACGATTTCTGTAGCGAGAAGTTCGGCTTTTTTAACGTTCAGTTGAAATCAGTGGAAGTTTATGGGGAATCCCTAATGCGAGCTGCTGTGATGTCAGCAAGCTGTGTAAGCAGCCAATCACAATGCAGAATTCTCATAGACCAAGAACCAGGAGGTGAGCAAGCTCCTTTGATTCTAACCTTTTAAAAAGAAGAAAATCAACTTGCATTTATATCGCGCCATTAACGCAGTAAAATGTTCCAAGGTGCTTCACAGGAGTGTGTGTTATCAGACAAAATCTGACACCGAGCCACATAAAATGATATTAGGGCAGGTTTTAAGGAGTGTCTTAAAGGAGGAGCGAGAGGTGGAGAGATTTAGGGAGGGAATTCCAGAGCTTGTAGCCTAAGCAGCTGAAGGCACGGCTGCTGATAGAGTGGGGAAGAAAACCGGGGATGCGCAAGATGCCAGAATTGGAGGAGTGCAAAGATCTCGAAGGGTTGTACGGCAAGAGTAAAAATTGGCCTGGAATTTACGGTCTAGAATTCTTCAAGAGGTTAAAGGGAGCAAAACAAAGATTGGGGCTCTCACATGGGGAAAAGACAAACCTGAAATAAAGATGAACAAACTTTTCTTCGTTTAATGTTTCTTAAAAAGGGCCATAATGTTTGTTTAGTTGTCAATTTGCTGTTAAAACCCCAATTACACCTAATCTAAAAGGGTCTTAACATTTTAATGGGATATTTTACTGTGGAAAAGCCCAAGTTTTCGTCATTTTCTCTGATTTCACTGATTGACGGCTATTGAGGGGGGCGGGGAGTATTGGAGCAGTGAATGACTGACCACAACTTCAGGATCCGTGTTATGATGTGCATGCGCTACATCCTGAAGTTGAAGCAGTTTCAAAGGGGTAATAACAACACAAATTCCGGCCAAAAACAAAATATGTGAAAAGGAGCATTTTATGTCTCCATCTTGTGGCTGTTATTCAGAGCGGTTTCAGTTTCCTGTACTGTGACACTGTGCTTGACATCTCAAATACTCAGTTTTAAGTTATGCAACTTCGATGATGTGCCATTTGGCAAACTGCTATTTGAACTGGCTGAAGCGTGCAGATTGCTGTTAGTAATTTCCCTTATATATTTCTATCGTAAATGAATTCATGAAGGACTACATTGGGAATCATAGCTGAGCTGCAAATTATTTACTTTACAAGCAGTGTTTCCCGAACAGTTTGATAAATGGCATTTGTATCGTACAGTAGCAAAGTTGCAGAGCATGGACTGACCCATACAGATATATTGGACTGCACTGTTAGTTTCCTGCCCTCTTTGACATACCTATAAAGAAAAACTGCAGTTTCAAAATTAGGGTAACAGACAGCTTGCTTATTCAACAGCAACGACAACTTGAAAGAAAGAAAGTCAGAAACAAAGACTACCATTTATATTGCGCCTTTCAGGACCACCGGATATCTCAAAGCACTTTACAGCCAATGAAGTACTTTGCGAGTGTAGCCAGATCAGTAGCACAGCAACTCCCACAAATAGCAATGTGATAATGAGCAGATAATCTGTTTTTGTTATGTTGGTCGAGGGATAAATATTGGCCCCAGGACACCGACTGGGGAGAACTCCCTTGTTCTTCTTCGAAATAGTGCCATGGGATCTTTTACGTCTGCCTGAGAGGGCAGACGGGGCCTCAGTTTTCATGCCTCATCCGAAAGATGGCACCTCCGACAGTGCAGCACTCTCTCTGTACTGCACTGGAGTGTCAGCCTAGATTTATGTGCTCAAGTCCCTGGAGTGGGACTTGTACCCACAACCTTCTGACTCAGGCGAGTGTGCTACCCATTTATATAGCGTCTTTTACATAGCACAACGTGGGCGTAGATTCATTTGACCGTGTGCCGATATTACAGAAGTCTATAAACTTTTGACTTTATGCAACCAAAGGATATTAATGTTATAAGAGCGAGGTATTGAATCTTCTTCTCCAATTGTTAATTATACCCATGGCTGCAGATGAATTCAAGCGTGCAACTCCAAACCTCTTCCCGTTTTTCTTTTAGCCGGTCTATAAATCGCCTTTAACTATAAGCTGTTCCCCAGTGATCCGGTTATTAATACTTGGTTAGAAGAGGTGATTTGATTGAAATTTTCAAGATATTAAAAGGAACTGATCGGGGAGAGAAACTATTTCTGCTAGTTGGGGAGTGAAGAACTTGGGGGCATAGTCTAAAAATTAGGAAACACATCTACACACAAAGGGTGGAAGACATTTGGAACTCTCTTCTGCAAACGGCAATTGATGCTAGATCAATTGTTAATTTTAAATCTGAGATTAATAGATTTTGTTAACCAAAGGTATTAAGGGATATGGGGCAAAGGCGGGTATATGGAGTTAGGTCGCAGATCAGCCATGATCTCACTGAATGGTGGAACAGGCTCGAGGGGCTGAATGACCACCTCCTGTTCCTATGCTCCTATAAACAACAAAAGACAGAAGATTTTACAAGTATAAATTGAGTTGCTGCTTGCTTTGTATTTAATAGTATTTAGTAACAAATATTTAATGAATCTGGCATTCTTAGCTTTATTGCTACAGGCTGACAAAATAGTGGCAACTGAAACTAGAATGGCGGCGTGAAGGGAGAGGAGAATGGGGGCTGATTTTGGAATTGAGGAACTGAAAGCAGGAGTCCCAGCGGAGATTGAAAGTTGAATTTTCAGCATCTGAGCCTTGCTGAATGAACAAAAAGGCAGAGTTTTAACCTTTAAAGAGATTTGTAAGTTGGCTTGACACCAATGGTCACTCACATGACTTTTCTTTGATAAGCTAGTTATGCAGCATCAACGATTCCATTTTTATATGGCCACTAGTGATCAAACTATATCCTATTCATAATAATTGTGCCCTTTCTGGAAATGATTTAATTCCCAACTTTCAGAGCAACATTCCAATGGCGGCATGAGTAAATCGTAGAATGATACAGCATAGAAGGATACCTTCTGGCTCTTTGAAAGAGCTATCCAATTAGTCCCACTCCCCCGCTCTTTCCCCATAGCCTGGCAAATTGTTCCCCTTCAAGTATTTATCCAATTCCCTTTTGAAAGTTACTGTTGAATCTGCTTCCACGCCCCTTTCAGGCAGAGCATAAGAAATAGGAGCAGGCCAAATAGTCCTTCGAGCCTGCTGTGGCATTCAATAAGATCATGGCTGATCTTCGACCTCAACTCCACTTTCCCACACTATCCCCATAACTCTTGTTTCCCCAAGTGTCCAAAAATCTGTCGATCTCAGTCTTAAATATAGTCAACGTCTGAGCATCCATAGCCCTCTGGAGTAGAGAATTCCAAAAATTCACAACCCTCTGAGTGAAGAAAGCTCTCCTCATCTCAGTCCTAACTGGCTGACTCCTTATCCTGAGACTGTGCCCCCTAGTTCAAGACTCTCCAGTCAGAGGAAACAGCCTCTCGGCATCTACCCTGTCAATCCTTCTAAGAATGTTGTATATTTCAATGAGATCACCTCTCAATCTTCTAAACTCTAGAGCGTATAGGCCCGTTCTACTCAAACTCTCCGTATAGGATAGCCTTCTCATTCCAGGAATCAGTCTAGTGAACCTTCGTTGCACCCCCTCTAAGGCATGTATGTCCTTTCTTTGGTACGGAGACAAAAACTGTACAATTGCAGAAAGACTTCATTACTCTTGTACTCCAACCCCCTTGCAATAAAGGCCAACATGCCATTTGCCTTCAGAATTGCTTGCTGTACCTGCATGTTAACTTTCTGTGTTTTGTCTTCAAAGACAGTAAAGTCCCTCTGAAACATTTAATAGTTTCTCACCATTTAAAAAAATATTCTATTTTTCTATTCTCACTACCTTACATTTCCTTACATTATACTCCATCTGCCATCTCCTTGCCCACTCACTTAACCTGTCTTTCTGCATTCCAGATCAGAACTACACGTTGTGTAAAATCCTTAACTCTGTGGCAGGCACTGTGACTGCTTCTCTGACATCAAGTCCTGGGAGCCTGGGAGTGCCAGAGATTCCTCCCAACATAGGGGCCATAAATATATTGCTAGCCACCAATAAATCCAATAAGGAATTCGGGAGAACCTTCTTTATTCAGAGAATGGAGCAAATGAATAGTGCCTCTGTAAATGAAGGGGAGGAGGGTTGTGTCTTTGTGAACCGAGAGAGGGGCAGAATAATGTGTCTGTGAAATGAGTGGGGGGGCGGGGGGGTGCTGAGTTGGGGGAAGAAGATGGGTGAAAAGAATTACTTTTTGAAGGGTTCATTTCTTGTAAGATAAACCAGCTGCTGTTCAGCGAGGGAAGGAGATGGACATAAAGTAAAGTCCCCAGTTGCTGCTGCAGTGGTGAGCTGTGTCTACCTGCATATTGAGTGAGCATAATCTCAACTGTAGTATCTGTATAGAATCCTACAGAACAGAAGGAGGCCATTCAGCCCTTCGAACATGTGACGGCTCTTTGAAAGAGCTATCCAATTAGTCCCACTCCCCTCTGCTCTTCCTCATCGCCCTGTAAATTTTTCCTTTTCAAGTATTTATCCAATTCCTCTTTGAAAGTTACTATTCTGTTTCCAAAGTCACTATTAAATCTGCTTTCACCACCCTTTCAGGCAGTGCATTCTAGATCACCACAACTCGCTGCGTAAAAACAAAAATCTCCTCATCTCGCCTCTGGTTCTTTTGCCAATTACCTTAAATCTGTGTCCTCTGGTTACCGACCCTCCTGCCAGTGGAAGCAGTTTCTCCTTATTTACTCTATCAAACAAGTTCATGATTTTGAACACCTCTATTAAATCTCCCCTTAACCTTCTCTGCTCTAAGGAGAACACTTCCTCTCTAATCTCACCGTATAAATGAAGTCCCTCATCCCTGGAACCTTTCTAGTAAATCTCCTCTGCAAGGCCTTGACATCCTTGGATGATAAAATTCCACGCAGGCCTTTTACTTCACCGTGCAAGATGTTATGTAGACCACTGGTGGTCACACCAGAACTAAAATCGGCCTTGACAGCAATGTGTGCAAACACTTGGGGGAGGCCCCCAAAAGAAAATCAGCTGTTTCAGTTTTAGGCTTTCTTTTTAATCTGACTAGTGTTGCTTGTGACAACAATAACAATAGCTTATAATTATAAAGTGCCTTTAACGTGGTAAATCGTCCCAAGATGCTTCACAGGGGTGTTACCAAAAAAAAAAAATCCAAATTTGACACCAAGCCATATAAGGAAATGTTGCGGCAGAAAGCTTGGTCGAAGAGGTAGGTTTCAAGGAACATCTTAAAGGAAGAAAGAGAAGTGGAGAGGTTTAGGGAGGGAATTCCAGAGCTTAGGGCCCAGGCAGCTGAAGGCATGGCCACCAATGGTGGAGCATTTAAAATCGGGGATGTTCAAAAGGCCAGAATAGGCGGAGCGCAGAGTTCTAGGGGGATTTATAGGACTGGAGGAGATTACAGGGATACGGTGAAGGATAGGCCATGGAGGGATTTGAAAACAAGAATGAGAATTTTAAAAGAGATGTTTCCAGATCGGGAGCCAATGTAGGTGAGTGAGCAGTGGGATGATGGGCGAACAGAACTTGGTGCGAGTTAGCACTCAGGCAGCCGAGTTTTGGATGAGCTCAAGTTTATGGCGGGTAGAACATGGGAGGCCAGCCAGGAGTATCCCTTGTAAATGGTGTCCGGTGCGAGATTCATTGGCTGTTGAAAAGAATATTCCTGTTGCTATATTTTAGTTGTGATTGTAGTTTTAAGCCTAAATGGTGTATTGCAATTGGAGTAGACCAGTTTTGCAGCTGGACTGGAAGAGTAACTCCTTTGATTATTGGATAACTTCTCAAATTTGCAACATTTAACTACTTGAATTTTAAATATTGAACTTAATCTATATTAGAATTTAAAAAAAATAAAGAATCCCAGATTGTGTGCAGTGGAGCATTTTTCATTTCTAGGTATTTGCTCAGCAAACAATTGCAGAGACACTTCAAAAAGTAGACAGACCGTTTACAGATTAGAGGTGTTCCTTTTGCAGAGCAATGTATTGCAGACAGAGAAAATATATTTTTAAAACATTTGAGCTTGACGCCTACTTGATTTATATACATTGCGCGTAACATTTTCGTATTCGAGGTTACCATGGAGCACCTCAATAATGGTGCCAGCACTTTCCCAGCAATTCACTGCTGAACAAATCCTCCCTGTTGCAGATACAAGAGCAGTGAGCTCCAGACAGCAACTGGGCGTTACATTGTGAAGTTCGCAAATATCTAGCAATGAACAGAAAGTGATGCATTTATAGTTTGGCACAGTGTACGAGTGTGTTCCTATCATATAGCTGAGTGCGTTATCACCAATTACTGCATTGCTTTTGCATAGATTTAAAGTAACCGGTAGAAGGATAAGAGGGGAGTTGAGAATTTTTTCAGCCTGATGGTGGTGGGAGTCTGGAACACACTGCCTGCAAGAGTGGTAAAGGTAGAAATCCTCATCACATTTAAAAAGTACTTGGATATGCACTTGAAGTGCCATAACCTACAAGGCTACGGACCAAGAGCTGGAAAGTAAGATTAGACTGGATAATGCTGGATCTGCCATGATCTCATTGAATGGCAAATAGACTTAAATTGCCCAGTACTGTTCTTATGTTCCTATGTATGAAATTCCTGATTAATGTATGCATTCACTCTTAACAAAATTTGTTTTTTAATTGCACTTAATCTGCAGTGATTTAAGTGACCTTAAATTTTTTATCTTGTAATATGTGATATTAACCTATTCTGGAAAAATAAAAACCTGACTATGCTAATAACCGATATTGATAAATGGTGAGAGAGGCTGATGCACATTACTATCTTCATTAACAGATATGTTGGGCAAAATAGGTCTGATTTCAGACCTGTATTCGATGTCCAATTACAACATAGTGTCAGCCATGGCTCAGTGGGTCGCATCTCCGAGTCAGGAGGTCGTGGATTCAAGTCCCACTCTAGGGGCCCAAGTTTCGAGCCGCGCCTAGAATGGCGCAGTCCCGACCTGGACGCCCGTTTTTCGCGCCACAAAGTGCGCCTAAAAAAACCCTCCGTATTCTCCACCTCCCTGCAGGTCCTCTGACCCTCGACGCAGCGCAGCAGGAGCTGTAGGGGGCGGAGCCAGGTCCCTACGCCGAAAACAGTGCCGGAACCTCTGCACATGCGCGCTACAGTGGGTGCGCAAGTGCAGTAGCTCCAGGCGCCTTAAACTGTGGGAGGGGCCTGAAGCACGCAGCGCCTAGCCCTGGCCGAATGGCCTCACTGGGGCTGCGTGAATAAGGCTCCTCCCACGGCCAGGTCCTCCCGACCCGACCCGACTCCCGCTTCCTGCCCCCGGACCGCACCCGATACCCGCTCCCCCCGGACCCGACACACACACACCACCCCCCACCTCCCTCCCCCCGACCTGACCTCCCTCCCCCCGACCTGACCTCCCTCTCCCTTCCGTCCCCCGACCCGAACCGAACCGACCTCCCTCCCACCACCCCCCCCCCCGACCCGACCCAACGCCATCTACCTGTAAATCTGGTGCTGGCCCGGCCCATTCAGCCTCCCTCCCCCTTCTCCTTCCCCCCACCCCCACCCCCCCCCCCCCCAATCTCCTTCTCCTCCCCCCCCCCCTCCCCCCAATCTCCTTACCCCCCCATCTCCTTCCCCCCCATCTCCTTCCCCCCCCATCTCCTTCCCCCCCCATCTCCTTCCCCCCCATCTCCTTCCCCCCCCAATCTCCTTCCCCCCCCCAATCTCCTTCCCCCCCCCAATCTCCTTCCCCCCCCCAATCTCCTTCCCCCCCCCAATCTCCTTCCCCCCCCAATCTCCTTCCCCCACCAATCTCCTTCCCCCCCCAATCTCCTTCCCCCCCAATCTCCTTCCCCCCCAATCTCCTTCCCCCCCAATCTCCTTCCCCCCCAATCTCCTTCCCCCCCAATCTCCTCCCCCCCCCCAATCTCCTTCCCC